>NC_043021.1:729654-750436 GCF_006345805.1 Octopus sinensis
CCAGTTTCATCCATGTTGTAGATATTGAATGGATCAAATTTATACCAAAGTATCACCTCAGCAAGTTGGATGAAAAACATAGCAACATTTGTGTTGTTGAAACTTGTTGCTCGTGCCAAGCTTGTTGCCTGTGGACTTCTTATGGATAAATTCTTGTGTCGTTGAAGATATCCAGAGAACCAGTCTTCACCTGCCATTTCTGTCTCATGCCAGGTTGGAGGGATATTACATCCATCTGCCTTTGCCATCTGAAAAGCCAATTTCCGCACATCCTTTGGAGCAAGCCCATAGTAAATTTCTGCGGCAGCCAAAACATAAGCCTCTAACTGATTCTCGAACTCGTCGGTGAGAATTTGCTGTGGCTTTTTGTATCCACTAAGACTGTGGTTGTTGTTGTTTGCTTCAGCGGCCTTGGTGTAGTAGCGAGACAGAGATTTTAAAGGGATGCCAAATGTCCTCGAAGCTTCCTGCAAGGAGCTGACACGAGCTCGGATCTGTTGAATAGCCTGTTGGATTACATCCTGTGGAAGGGTTGCCGTCTCGCTTTTGCATTTGTAGTGTCGCACCATGACAGTTGTAGATCTAAGTCTGTAAAGAGAGAGAGAGAGGGAGAGAAAAAAAAAAGCAATTTAGCTCATTGCATAATCCAACAGTGAAGGCAAAACGAAGCTCTGAGTGTTTACCTACTTTTTAGTTTCAAGCATGCCTGGTCACGGCATAACTTCATGTTTATATATCAGTGGTACAGGTTACAAAGCTGAGGCAGTATACAAGCTGTTGACTAAATAGGTAGCGGTGTGAAGAATTAGATGGTGATGATGATGATGATGACGATGATGTGACATCAACGTGAAGGTGAAGCTTTGTTGGATTATATTATGACAACATGTAAGGGTAGAACTCACTTCTATGCATCCATGTTAATGTTCTGATACAAAAGAACAAAATGAATGAACTAAAAACAATTATATCTCCCCTTCCCTGTTCCCGTTTCCCCTCCCCTCCTTCCCTCTGTCTGTCTGTTTCTCTCTATCTCTCTCTCTCTCTCCTCTCTCCCACTTCACAAACGAATTTATTCCACTTTTAAACGGTTTAAATTCATTAAACCCTTTTGCGACGGAAACCAGAAATATCCATTCAAAAGGCCATTGTCCTTAACCGTGCAACGCAGTTTTGTGCACCAAACTGTTTCGTTGAGGAATGTCGTGTTTGGAACTAATTTTTGTTGAGATTCGTCATGTCTATTGAGGCAAAGTGACTTGCAGAAAATACCAATTCTATTTTTTGGTAGATACTTAAAATTATTACTGGAATAACCACGAAATTTTTCAGTTAAAAAGTTAATTATTGACACAGACCATAGTTAATTAGCATGAAGTCTTCTGTTTAACGGAAGAATGTTTCTTTATTAGCCACATAGGGCTGCACATGGACGGGACAGATTACAAAGTAGAGCTTTTCTTTTTGGGGAGAAAAGAAATAAAGTGGTGTAGGTTTTCGATCAAAAGGGATCGTAAAAAGGAAAGAAAAAAGAAAAAGAAAAAAAAAGAAAGAAAAAAGAAACGATCAATAGGGATCGTGTATCACAGAAATGTCATGATGTAAAGTGTAAAGGGGGAAGCAGATAAGGTTTATCCGTGGAAAGAAAAGCCTACGGAAAAGACCACGGTAACCTCGGTCAATAATGTCACATGTTAACACATTTGTTTGCAAGTAGGTAACCCTGTGTTCAAATCCTGTCTAAGTCGAATGAACTCTATTAAGGCTCTGACTGTTCCGAGCTCATTACTGCGAGCATCTGATCCGTCTCGCCATCCATAGTATTTCACATAACTCTACTTCTTAACTGGGCGGAATAAAAACTATTTGTTTACAAATATGTCCCCACCTAAGAAAAAATATAAATGCGTCATAAAATGACGCCTGAACACTGCTTCAGTTGACAATTGTCTGGCTGTGAGCTGCGCCCCAGTTGAAGTACAATGACATTATTGTGAAAGCCAGAGTTGTGAATGGCCAGACGACAGATACCTATGCAGCGCCGATGGCGACATAAAACATACTACTACTACTACAACAACAACTACTACTACTACTACTACTGCTACTACTACTACTACTACTACTACTACTACAACAACTACTGCTGCTACTACTACTACTACTACTACCACCACCACCACCACCACCAACCACCACCACCACCACTACTACTACTACTACTACTACTACTACCACCACCACCACCACCACCACCACCACCACTACTACTACTACTACTACTACTACTACTAACACCACCACCACCACCACCACCACTACTACTACTGCTATTGCTGCTGCTGCTGCTACTACTACTACTACTACTACTACTACTACAACAACATCAGCAACAACGGCATCGCCACCACCAACACTTATGTATGTACAAGTTTGTATCTGTGAGGTGTGTGTGTGCATTTATGGATGTGTTTGTATGGATGCTTGTGCGTTTGTTTGTATGTGTGTATTTGTGTGAAAGAGAGAAAGAAAGAGTGAGGGAGAAGGAGAGAGAGAGAGGGAGAGAGAGATTATGGTTTTTATACCGATTCGGGCGTTGCTGATTCTATTAAAGGTCAGTTGTAGTGATGGGGGGGCGTTGGTGGATAGTAGAAGGAAAGTGTGTGTGTGGTGTGTGTGTGTGTAAAACGTTGTCGACGTAGAAACGGTAAATTTAACTATTTTTCTTCGGAGAGTTCTTGTATACTTCCTTTGGTCGTGGTTCCCGGGTGGGTAGTCCAGCTCATCTTACGATGTTGGGCAGGTGATGACCTTTAGTCCTCGAAACTTGTCCTTCCTTGTACAGCTGTCATTTTAGTAGCATGATCTTGGATACTAGTCTGTTGAAGGATTCAGTATTTGCTAACAAGGTTATTCAAGTGAATGTTGAGAATGGTGCAGAGGTAGCGCAGGTGAAAAGAGGTTGTGACGGGAGGTACCGTATGACTCAGTGCCGTACAGCAGGGTGGACTGGGTCTGGAAGTGTACACACACAGTGCTCTAACTCTGTACACTCTTTCTGTCTTTCTTCAAATGGGGGACTGCAGTTACCTTTGCTAGAACTGGTTGCCATTGGTGTAGTTCCACATCTAGAAACCATTCTCTCCATCGAGGTCTTCTGTGGTCACTACAAGTATCATATTGAAAGAAGAGAGTAGGTGCAAGGATGCAGTCCCGCTTCCCACCATTTCGTATTTCGAAGAGCTTTGTAAGATTCTTGTTTCTACTGGTCCACCCTGACTAAGCTTGATGACCATATTGAGGAATTTGGTAGTAGGAGAACATCCAGTTCATTCTGTCTACAGGCCATTCCTCCTTCTCTCGGCTTCGAACATTTTGGTGAAGTTTATAAACGTCACATCTAGTCCCTTGTTCTGTTCTCTATATTTCTCTTGAAGCTGTCAAAGAAGAATTACCATATTGGTGGTGCTCCTATTGGCTGTGAATCCAGATTGGTTCTCTGGTGAGAGGAAGGGTTCTGCAATGATTATCACCAGTCTGTTCAAGAATATTCTTGGGTGGTTTTCCCCTGCGATGGGGAATAAAGTTAAACTCCTGTAGGTGAAACAGTCAGACTTTCTCCCTTGTATTGAGAGATGACGATGAAGTCTGCATCAGTTTTATAAAAAACTTGTTTAAAAATTTGTCCGAAATATTGATTTCAAAGTTTGGCATAAGGTCAGAAATTTCAGAGGGATGGGGTGGGGAGTTGATTCCATTGACCCCAGTGATTGACTGGTACTTATTTTATCGACCCCGAAAAGATGAGAGACAAAATCGACCCCGGCGACATTTGAACTCAGAACGTAAAAAGTGGAAGAAAAACCGCTAAGCATTTTAACCGACACAGTAGCGATTCTGTTGGCTCGCCACCTTAATTATACGAAATATTGAACATTTATTTTGAGGTCCCTGGATAACTTTTATGGTTAGATTGTTAAGAGATATGTCCAAATATCAAATACCAGTCATACCCCAATATTAGGGAATTTTGTCCCCCCCTCACCTTACTCCTTTAGTAAAGGGAAAAACTTTATTAATGTTACTAAACTTGGTAACTTGTCTGCCCCGATTTAAAATTTCACAGCCATCTCCCCTTTCTATGACAGTGTATTAAGGGAGAGCTAACCGACTTACAGCCCTCCCAAATTGTAGTCTTCTCTTTCTGTTAGTAACATCAATTTGTTACGAAAATATGTTCCTTCTGGTGGAGTTGGAGGGAGAGAGAGGGGGGGAGGAAGGCGGTTGCATTGTTGTTGTGATGGTGGTGGTGGCGCAGACGGAGTGGTTATGTCAGTTATAATGGTGGTGGTGTAGAGCAGCAGGGGGGGGGGGGAATGAGTGTCATATGGACTGGTCTAACGGACAGGAAACATCACGTGACTACTGTCTCCCTTTTAATCTCTTTCCCCGATCCACTTTATCCCCACCACCACCACAAATACGATTATAAATACCATCACCACCACCACCACCACCACCATTGACTTCCACTTCCCTCTACTTCCTAATAGTCAAACCTCCACCCTCCACCCTCGCTACTGTAATCGTTCCCCCCGCCACCACCACCACCATTAAAACATCCCCTCCCTCTGCCGCCGCCTCCACCCTCCTCACATGTAACACGGCTATTATACCACGTGACTTACGTTACTCAGTTGGCGGTTAATTCAAAAATAATTTCATTTCGAAATCGGGCGTCGTTTTTATTCATTCCGCCTCACCGTTTGCCAGCAGAGCACCTTACTATTGGACACTTTCTTCAGCTCGCCTATTTGTTCCTCTTCGATTACATCTTATATTCTATCCGAAGATTCTAACCGTTTCTTTAGAACGACCATCACGCACTTATCATCATCATTATTATTCTTTCTTAAATAAAAGAAAGCTAATTCTTTAAACATGGAAAATATGCGTAGATCATTCCGAGCCACAAGACGAAGCCGTCGGTACCTCTCTCTCCGTGACAAGGAAAACCGTTTATTGGCAACCCCGGAATATGTGAAGAAAAGACCCGAGATCGAAGACCGGATCGATGAAGAATGTCCACAATGTACCCAGGCTGAAAACGAAAGCAGAGCCAGGAATGGTCCCACTGGTGGTAATTGCCAATTTAGTCGAAGTGCCAGTGTCAGAAAGACCGTCATTGATGCTGTTGGGACACTAAAAAGGGTGAGTGACCTTTTATTTTTTTAAATATTATGTCTTATATGGAAACGTGGCTTTTTCAAAATTATCTTTATTTTATTTTAAGAGAGACTAATGTGTGTTTGCGAATGAAAATAAATCGTTAAATTATGTTGATTCATTTGCTAACTTTCGTAGTTTCCGCAACATCGGTTCCTGGGACAATATAAACTGGATCCACTTTAGATGTCTATCCGAGAAACAGGGGTAGACATAGAACTGCCAAAACAAGTCATTATAGTATCGGGTGGATAACGGAAGAAAGAATCAATAGTCTTTCGAACAATTGTCCGGTTGGGTTAAATATATATCGCGAGTTTTGATCTTTGTTTTAATTGTTAATATCAGACCCTTTACGTGTATCACAACATTAAAAGAATCCATATATATATGGAAAATATATTTTAGATGAATATAAATGTTAAAATATTGTTTTAAATATTTTGTCTTTCATTTTAAAACAAAACCGTTTAACTCCCGAATATACCCCTATTACGTGTGTATATATTGATTATACTAGTATTACGTATCTTTGTGCCGAATATATCCATCCCTGTTACCTAAATCGTTTATTGGTGGAATTGTTGAAAGGCTGTGGGAATTATTCCGTCAGACGGAATTTTTACTTGAAGATTGTGCGAGTGTCTGTGTGTGGGTGTTCCTAAAGAATAGAGTCGGAAATTATTTAGTGCACCCCAAGTAATTTCGGTAAATTATTTAAAAAATTACCGTAATTTCTTCGGATGTGTAGGTTTTAAGCAGCGTAGATTATAAATTCTTCAAAAATATGCGTTACATTTTTAGAACAAATCTTGTTTTTGAAAAATATCAAAACTGAAAAATTATGGATGTGTTTTGGGACATATACACACCTCCTAGTCATTCTCCACTTTCAGAGCCCTAATCTTTGGTGCTTAAAACCTACGCAAAAAAAAAAAAAAAAAAATGAAAAAAGGTTTTTGGCACGCCAAATAATTTCCGACTCTATTGTACAGGAACTACACACACCACTCTTTAATGACAAATATTAATATTTGTCATTCCATTAACTGCCAGAACATTCTTTAATTCTACTATGATCCCACTGACTACACTGTCCTGAGGTTTTCTTTTTGAGAAAATAGATGAGGTAGACCTGTTCCCTCTACTCAAAGTTGATTCCAACAGACCAGCTATGACAGAATCGATATTATTTCGATACAGACTTTGTCTAATTTCCTGGACATTACCAATTTAGGGCAGAAGGGATTCCCAGGAGACACTTTTTCTAGTTGAGTTTGTTTATGGAAACCGTCAAATGTCTGTTACATGGTTTATCAGGGAACACAAACGGAGCTGAGACTGTTAATAATTGCCTTGCTGTTGGAATTCTCTCGCTACTTTACTCTGAGAGAGAGAGAGACATGTCTTGTATCATGTTACACATACATTCCAGTGTTATCAAATATTTCTTATCGTCGTCTGTCGCAGCCAAGCATCTCTTGGCTACTGTTTCAGAGAGAGTTTGAAAACGTTCTGCTTGTCCTGTCCAACCGTCTCGAAGCTACTGTCTTAGAAGTGGAACATGGAATAGGCGCGAATGAATGGGAAGAAATTTGCTTCCCGAAACCACATAGGTTCTGGGATCAGTTCCATTGCGCGGCGGCACCTCGGGCTAGTGTCTTCTAATACAACCTTCAGTCTACCAAGGTTATATTAAGTGAGTGGGTTTGGAGGGCGGAAACTGAAAGAAGCCCGTCACACACACACACACACACAACACACTCACACAGACGTGCATGTGTGTGTGTCAACTCTTGACAACCGGTGTTGGTGTGTTTACGCCGCCGTAACTTAGCGGTTTGGCCAAATAGACCGATAGAATAAGTACCAAGATAAAAAAAAAAGAACAAGTCCTCGAGTCGAGTCATTCGATTAAAACATTTTCAAGGCAGTGCCCCAGTATGGCTGCAGTCTAATGAGTGAAACAAGTGCAAGATAAAGGGATGTGTCCTGCCTTACCCCCACCAACCCCTGGCTACTGGCATTGGTGTAGCTCGAACTCCTGTCCTGCCAGTTGTGGTTTGTTTCACACGAGGCCAGATCGTCGCTGTTTGAAATCGGTGACAAGGATTCTCATTGGTTGCTTACATTTCTACTGTGTGGTGGTGGTGGTGGCGGCGGCGGCGATGGGTGCGGCTGTAATGTTGGGGTTGATGAAGATAACAATTTGCGGTAGTTGTGGAGATAATAGGCCTCAGTGGGATGGTAGCATTGTGTAGGGGGGTGGGGTGGGGGTGGTTCCATGGCTATTATATTTGGTCTTTGTGTGTGTGATTATACAGCTATTACAGTTATGTATGAGTGTGTGAAAGCGTGTGTGATAATACAGCTGAGGTATTTTGTGTGTGTGTGTGTGTGTTTAGTCAGCCTCTCCCACCCTCCGTGTCTATGGACTTCTTTAAAGGACGGGAACCTGATATCTTAGGAATGTACGTGATTATATGAGGGAATGTGTGTGTGTGTGTGTGTGAAAGAGAGAGCAGAGATTAGTATCTGTGTGTTTATGGTGTCAGTTGGATGTAGAACCGTTTGTAATGGTGGTGGTGGTGGTGGTGGTGGTGGTGATGCAGAGTTGGGGTGGTGGTGGCAGATCACCCCAGTTGAACACCATCTTCCTCATCTTCATGTTGGCCAATACCAGTAATGGTAGGTGGTGGGGCTGTCAAGGGGGGAGGGGGGCATTTGACTCCACCTCCTCCTTACCAAACCAGTGGTTCTCAACCATTTTCTTTTACCTCTGGGTCCTTTCCATTTACTGTTTCACTCTGGTGGACCCCCCCCCCCATAGTTTTATAAATCCTTCTTTCAAGATTTCTCTTTGGGGTTTTTTTTCAAACCTTAACTTGTGCAAGTTGGACTGTGTAAAATGCTAGAAACAGAAGCTAAATTTGTTTCCTGCAATAAATACATCTAAATCAAAATTATTTTATGGACCCTTAATATACTACTGTGTGGATCCCTAAAAATCTTATATGGACCCTTGTTGAGAACCGCTGTACCAAAATGACCATCTGTGATCACTATTTAAGGATCAACGGTTGGCACCTAATTCTTACCACTTCAAGACATTTTGGAATATTTTTACTGCCAATTTGGTTTGTTGTTTCGTTAGGTGAGCAATGATCCCACAGGCCTATGATCAAAAGTGTTCCAGTCGTGACCACCTCATCTTTTATTCTGACCAAGTGTATTTAGGATTACATTATCTAATGTACAGTATTGTAACTCATATAGTTGGTGTTGGTAGTGATTATCTTAAAGGACATGTGTATCTAGGAATACCTTATCTAATGTGTCCATCTGTTTTCGTTTTTCTTTTTAGAACAGTAAGGTGTAATTTGAGGGAGATGTGACTGTCATATCTAGCACATTAATCAGCCATGTGGAGGCTCAAATGTTGAGTCAGGGTTTAAATGATGCAAGGAAATATTGCAGTGTTGTGTGCAGCTAGCTCTAGCCAACCCCTGTCACAGTCTTGATTTGACACAGCTGAAATCACAGTATATTACTGGTACTGAACTTGATGTAAGAAATATTCAGTTATGACAGCACATGGTGATTAAAGCTGTACTTTTCAGCCAATATCCTTATGACCCCCTGGGAGTCCATATCAGATTTTGGAGGGGTCCATACTAGTAAAATAGTAAACATGGGGTTTACAGTAATATTTCAACTCGTTAACTGTCTCAGCCTTTTACTGGGAACTTATCCGGGATGCCTCATATTTCTGATCACATTGCATGCTGTTTAATAAATACAAAGAAATCATCATCATCATCATCATCATTTAGCGTCCGCTTTCCATGCTAGCATGGGTTGGACGGTTCAACTGGGGTCTGGGAAGCCAGAAGGCTGCACCAGGCCCAGTCTGATCTGGCAGTGTTTCTACGGCTGGATGCCCTTCATAACGCCTACCATTCCATGAGTGTAGTGGGTGCTTTTTACGTGCCACCCGCACAGGTGCCAGACGGGGCTGGCAAACGGCCACGGACGGATGGTGCTTTTTACGTGCCACCTGCACGGAGGCCAGTCAGGGCGGCGCTGGCAATGGACACGGTCGGGTGGTGCTTTTTACGTGCATTCTTACAATGTTTCATAATTAAATTTTAATATTTAGCATTCATGTTATTTAAATATCCTTGAAACCATGTTGAAGATCCAAAATAAAATATCTTCTCAAGTTATGAAATGTACCACTGGTGGTGCATGTGGCTGTCCATTTTAAGTTTGTGAAGAACCACCGGTGGTGGTCGTGGTGTAATGGCAGTAGAGATGATGATGATGATGATGATGGTGTTGATGGCAGTGGTTGTAACTGTAATGGTTTTGTTTTTATGTTTTTCAGAAAATCTCTTCCACTGCTCAACTGATGAGTCAAGGAAGCATGGCAGATATCGGCAGGCGCCGATCCTTGAGAATTGCTTCTCGGACTCCACCACGCTGCACGCATGGAATTAATTCCGTCTATTCCCCTTTCAGTTTTGAAACCCCAGAGAAGCGCAAAGCAGAACGCAAATGGTGAGGACTTTATCAGACTTGGTATTTTTTAATGAAGACCACCCTTCCTGGATGTCTTCAACTCCTGGCATTTTTATAATAACTTCTTTTATGCCTGGTTCCAATTAGATTGGGCTAAACCATGTTGTTTACCCCCAGACTAAATGTGGCACAGTTAGCCTTAAAAGTGTCCCTTGTTAGACCTAAAACACGTTAGACCTAATGTATATCATCCCCTTAAAAAGTATCTACTACTTGGGAGACATTACTTGAATTTGCTCACAACCTTAATTATGGGACCCTGTCTCCCTTTTTAAGTCAGTCTAAAAAGATTGTAGACATTGTCTGTTTTTAGAAGAATAAGGAAAAAAGTGAAAATACAGATTTAGTATTATTTTTCCCCGGTTAAAATGGGTTGTCCCTGTCTGTAACAGGTGTCCCTTTATCTTACCTGGCTGTCTGACTTGATCTGATCAGCTGCTCACTGAGCAAAGTAGGGTTTATATACAAATATGGCACAGGTGTGACAGTGTGTTAAGAAGTTTGCTTCCCAACCACATGGTTCTGGGTTCAGTCCCACAGCATGGCACCTTGGGCAAGTGTCCTCTACTGTAGCCTCGGGCTGACCAAAGCCTTGTGAGTGGATTTGGTAGACGGAGACCGAAAGAAGCCCATCATATACGCACACACACACACACACATATGTGTGTGTGTGTGTGTGTGTGTGTGTGTGTCTTTGTGTCTGTGTTTGTCTCCCTTCAACACTTGACAACTGGTGCTGGTGTGTTTATGTTCCCATAATCTAGCAGTTCAGCAAAAGAGACTGACAGAATAAATATCAGGCTTCTAAAAAGTAAGCACTGGGATTGATACATTCAGCTGAAAATTTTTCCAGGTGGTGCTCCAGCATTGCCGCAATCTAGTGACTGAAACAAGTAAAAGATAAAAAGGTGTGTGTGTGTGTGTGTGTGTGTGTGTGTGTGATAATTTAACGTCTCCCTTCCATGCTGGTTTGGTTTCTGTGACTGGGAAGACTTCCTGCTCCCAGCCATTTTGCAGAAGGTTCTGGGTACTTGTTTCTGTGACTCTTGTGAAGTCACGAAATAACTGACAGGACAAAGGAACAGATTGCAGTAAAGTGTGGGGTGGCACCATACCCTGTGCTGAGGGGCTGAACTGTGATAGCGGGACAGGTACCTTGCTATAGAGGAGGTACATGGCTACCCTTATGTATAGGGTGGGTGGGAGTAGCTTGGAAGAAGGTAGTGATAAGGTGCCAGAGTGAATTTTCAGGGTACAAAAAGAGAGAATATAGACTGAGTATCATGAAGGGTGGATTGATGAACCATTGCTCTAAACAAACTGACCAATGAAAAGTAGAAACACACACACACACACAGGCAAGTCCAGTGCTTTAGTCATTAAATTACCGTTCCCATTTTTCTGTTTTTCTAGGTGTGATATCGAAACGCCAACCAAACTGCGTCGTGAAGTGGAAGCATTGACTTCTGACATGCAAGCTTTGGCATCTCTGACACCCAATACTCTGCGCAGTCGGGCATCTGCACGGTGAGGCTGCATCTTGGCTTTTGTTTTCTTTCTTTTCCTGACGTGGTTTTCTATGTATTTGCTGTATGCATTTGTGTGTTTGTGTATATATATATATTTATAGGTTTGCACATTTGTATAAATATATTTAATATATATACACACGGTAGTCCCCCCGGTATTTGTGGAGATTACGTTCCTAGAGCACCCGTGAATAGTGAAAAACCGTGAATAATGGACGTGGTCCTTAAAAATGCCCATAAATGTCAAAATATAACGTAAAATTATATATCTGTATATATATATATATATATATAAATATATGTATATATAATATATATATATATATATATATATATATATTATACACTTCCAGTGTGAGCAAAAGTGTGCATGCACTGCTATATGTATATATAAATATATAACAAAAACGCAATAGAGGACAATAAAACATCTGGACAGATATAAGATACAAAGGTGGACACGAAAACAACAAGGTCGGGTCATTTGTGGCCTCCTCTCCTTGTCCTTACAGTTTCGGGCAGTTACACTTGAAACTGTTCAAATCTGGTTGTCCCCAAAAGGTCTCAGCTTAGAGCATTCGATCTTTTGTGAGAAAGCAAGCGAATGTGTTGGACAACAAAGACAAAAAATAAAACGGAGAACGTGTTACACAATTACAAATACAAACAAGAAAATAACAACAGGTGTCTTTTGACTAATAAAGGGGAAACAAATGGAGCTGGCATGGGGGGAAATGTATATATGCTCTTTCCATTGGTGGGGATTCATTCAACTACTTTTCAACAGACTCTTGAAAAAGACGGACCTTCGCTTTACTGTTTAGTATACGTTACTTCTCTGTCTCTTCTTGAGATTTTGTAACTATATATATGTACACACACACACACATATTTGTGTTGATGAGTGTATTTGCGAGTGTAAATATATATTTGTGTGTCCTTGCATATCTCACTAATTTGTCAGCAACAAAATATCTTTTAAAGCTAAACACAAGATTCAAACGATCTCAATTAAACAAACTTAGAAAAGTCTACCAAATTCTTTCTCAATGCTTTCCTTGTTGTTGCTTCTTTTTTTTCTAATTTTGGCTGATTCTTGTTTCTTTTTTCTCTTTTTTTTTCCTTCTTCTTCAAACAGGAAAAAGTCTCCAAGAAGACTCAACCAGGCCAAGAAATTCCAGACGGTGGTGTGAAGTTCTCTCCCTTAGACCAGTCATTACTTGTTACTGCTTTTCTTTTTCTCATTTATCTTTATAGTTGCCATGGAGAGATAGAGATTGAGTGTGCTTTCCTCTGAGTTACTCAAGTTGAGTATAACCTGTTTTGAGTTACTCAGATTGAATTTGTTATACTTTGAGTCACTCCAGTTCAGCATAATGCGCTATGGGTCACTCAGGATGAGTGTGATATGTTGAGTCCCTCAAGATGAGTGAAAGCTTTTTATGAAAAAACGGAGACAAAGTTGGGTTTTCTCTCTGTTTTTGATATTTTTGTAAAAATTTGGTTGACGTGAATGGAAGACTGAGTTATGCCTGTTGCTTATATAACCATGCTCCCTAAATACACACAGACTATATACATATATACACATACTTGCATCCACACTATATATATATATATATATATACATACATACATACACACTACACACACCACACACACATATATATACATACACACATACATATTTACTGTATATGCATATGTATGTTTATCTATCCATATAGATATATATAAAACGTTATATATTAAGTATATATAATTTGATATTCTAAATTTGGAATCAATATTGTTTTATAATTTCCCCCTGTATTTTGGGGGATCATGTATTCTAGATAACTCCAAACTGATCCCTATTTCCTCAGTCTTGCTTTTTTTGCTCCAGATTGACCCCTGTCTCCCCAGGCTGACCTCTCTCTCTCACCAAATTAACCCCTGTCAAAATAATTGACTTTTTCAAATTTTTTTTTTTAAATTGTTTTTTATATTTGTCTTTGTAATATATTTGGTTGTGATGGTCACTTTTGGTGACATGTTTTTAGTATATTCTGGTTCTGACTTGATTTAAGGTCAACCCTGAAATATTGTCATTGCTCAACTTATTAAATTATTTTATTTTTCGCTTTCTTTTCGTTTTTATTCCTGTTTCCAGAAAGGATCGGAATAGGTAGGGTTAAATTTCTTGCCTAAGAACTAAATGTCTGCTATCCTTGGACTTCTGGGCTTTGTGAGCACTTTGCAGTCACTATTCTATCACCTCACTAACGTTTGAACCTTACGAGGCTGGCATTACACTGCCAGGACACTGGCATTACACTGCCAACACACTGGCATTACACTGCCAACATGTTGGTGTTACACTGCCAACACACTGGCATTACACTGCCTTCATCTCAACACCATTTTCTACCTTGCTGTCACCATAACCATTTCGTGGAAATTTATTCTTTACCAGGAATTCTTGTCTCTAAACTGATACTGTTGGTTATGACAATGAGTGTTCCAGATGATCTGATTACTGGAACAGCTTGCTCTTGAAATTAAGGTGCAAATGGCTGAGTACTCCACAGATACATGTACCTTAATGTAGTTCTCTAGGAGATTCAATGTGATACAGAATGTGACAAGATTGGTTTGGTCCCTTTTGAATTACTGGTATGACTCATTTTTGCCCAATACACTGTTATTTTCTAAAGCACACCTGTAAACGTCCTCAGGTGGAATTATTGGTTAAGGCCATTTACTCCTCATGGATATTCTAGAATCTCTTTAGGGTAGATCTGGAGAATTAACAACCTCCTCATCTTATTGCTCCCTGCACCTGGTGAGATGTGGGTTGATATGTGTGTTGTTGGAGTTGTTTAATCTTAAGTCAGTTGTGACTGTTGAGTGATGAAATGTGAACATCAAAATTATTCCAGTTGTGGCGCTTCCATCAATTGGCTCCAAACATTTATGTGCCTTTCTGTTTTTCTTTTTCAGAGTGTAGGGAGTGATTCGAGGAAGATTTGGCTGCTATATCTCGTAGACTGAATAATCATGTGTGGGCTCCCTCAGTGTGTGTGTGTGTGTGTATGGTTGTTGAACCACAAATCAGACAATGTGCAGCAGACTTGTGGCTAGGCCTTTCCAGCTGTGACCATCCTGTCTTTGTGCAGATATTATCCCAGAGCCTTTTTCACTTCAGCCATGTTGTGAAAGGTCCCACATCCACTGACCTGTTGACAGATGTGCTCTTCAGCAAGTGTCTCCTATTAAGGGCCTTGCTCTCTATTACCTGTCGACTCCTTAATCAGTTCAACATTAAATCAAACAGGTGAAAACTCTTCTATTGAGTTACTGTAAATTGGGGGGGGGAGGGAGACTTCTAGCTTCTTGATTATCATTTATCTTGCCTTACTCCCTTGTCTGTCCCCTTTTAGTTTTCTTATTGTCTGTGACAGTTTAATTCCACACTACTCTGGCTGGATCTGTCCTTGGTCTGTCAGCCGTTGTCAGCCCCAGGTGCTGGTGGCACCGAGCACAATGTAGCTTCATTTAGCTATGATCAGAATGACAATTGGTGGTGTGTGCTAGAAACGGTTAACAACAACCATGACCTTCCCTCTTTTGGAATCTGTTCTGGTTGGAATTTACTTTTCTGCTTCTTCTTAAATGTCTTTTACTCTCAAATGTTCTTCTTGTCTTTTCACTTGAAAACCAAGCTCATCCCTCCTTAGGCCTTGTCCCAGGAATTGGAGCATATACCTGGTCATACATTGATCAAATCTTTCTCTGACTCCCCTTTTCGGGTCCTCATGGAAGGCCTCCTCCACCTGTGTCACTTTTCAGAAATAACTTTGTTGAGAAAGGAATTTCTTTCTGTCTTCTTTTCCTTCACTTGCTTCTTTACATCCAACATTTTCAAAAGACGGAAGATTCTTCTTGTTGTTGCTGCTGCTTAAACATTTCATTTTATTTTCTTTAATTCAAATTTATTTTCCCAACACCTCTCTCCTCCCCGTCTCTTCCATTCTGCAACTCGTTTCAACTTGAAACTCTCTCTCACTGGGTTTTTTTTTCTTAATCTTTTATCCAAAATAATCTCAGGCTGTGTTAATGTTATTGAGGCTGCTTCCTGCTCTTTCTGCGTTTGTCTGAGCCATAAATAACAAAAATGAATGATTAAAGACTAAAGATAGCTGACGATGTCTAAAGACTAAAGATGTCTTTGATGCTAAGCGATGAAGTGGATTCTGGAATAATCTGAAAGGATTTTGTTTGGAAAATTGAAAGAAAAAAAAAAAAGAAAAATTAATTTGGTGAATTAGTTATCACTTTGTGACAGACATCTGTTAGCTTAAACAATCAATAATAATAATAATAATGATGATGATGATGAAGTTCTCTCCACACAATGAATAGATACGTGTGTCCGTGTGTCCCCATATGCACACACTTTTTTTTTTACTCCTGGCCCCAACCTACTCCAATGTACCTGTTCATCTTTACATATCTGTCTTTTACCTTTTATTTTGGAAACTATTTTTGGCCCCTCCCCTCAAATATTTTCTTTCCTAAATTCTTGATCTTCCAATGTAAATAAATTATTTATTGATTTTTGCTTTTTAATTGAAAACTTCCCAAATAACTTGAAATGCTTCTGCAAATGTTTTTATTTTATTTCTGAAAATTTAATCAAGTCGAAGTCCCTCAATAATTTCTCAACATATTCGGTAAAGAATACATTAATTAAAAAAAAAAATGATTAATTTCTAGCAATCACTCCTTGTTCTCATTGTAAACAGTTTTAACAATTTATGAAAACTGTGTTTGTTACCAGAAATATATTATTTTGTTTTATTTATTCCATGGCATTTGCTGTGCGGTGGTCACCACTGTGACCCCTTCCACCTGTTCATCATCACCATCATCTTAACAGTGATTATCCCTCATTGGCATAAATTGGATGGCTCCACAGGGCCACTTTTCTCTCCCTGCATCAATCCTCTGTTCCTAAAGTATGTGTGACCTTTGTCCACCACATTCCCTATACAAATGTCCTGTCACCCACGTCACACACACACAAGCGAGTGACTCCTCAGAATTACTCGTCTTTGTACCAACATTTGAAATTACTAACACTTTTCCTGAGTTCAAATTCCACTTAAGTTGGCTCTGCCTTTTATCCTTTCAGGGTAAAAAAAAAAAAACAAGTACCAGTTATGCACTGGGGTTGATGTAATCACTTTACTCCCTCCCCCAAAATTTCATGCCTTATTCTTATAATAGAAAGAATTATTATTATTATGGCAGAGCCATTTCCTCACCGAACAATATGCTTCCTGGCATTTTATCCGTTTTCACATTTTGAGTTCAAATGTCATCAAGGTCAACTTTGCCCTTCATCCTTACATTTACCATTTGAGCAGTGGGAGGGAAATATAATTGATCCCTTCCCCCTAAATTGCTGGCCTTGTGCAAAAATTTGAAACCATTATTATTACTGTTATTAAGGCAATCAGCTGGCAGGATCGTTAGCACATTGGGAAAATTGCTTAGCAGTATTTCGCCTGATACTACGTTCTGAGTTCAAATTCCACCAAGGTTGACTTTGGCTTTCATCCTTTCGGGGTCAATAAAATAAGTACCAGTTAATGTAATTGACTCATCCCCTCCCCCTGAAGTGCTGGCCTTGTGCCAAAATTTGAAAGCATTATTATTATTATTATTATTTTTTTTTTTTATTAAAAGAATTTTCAGAAACTCTGCAAGCATTTCTAGTTATTTGGCGAAGAATTGTAAATGAGTGTTTGTTGTTTTTGTGATTTAAAGATAAACCCTTGTCATCCTGTTACCTATTCTGTCCCCTTTATATCTTAATCATTTCTAATTGACCCTGTTTCCCTGCAGGCCTCCCCCCCTGGCCCTTCTGTTGCAGCTTCACTCTTCTTTCTCAATCATTTCACCGTTTTACACATCCTTTATTAATTACTGTGTGTGTGTCTACATATTTTTGTATGTGTGTGTCTAGATATATATTTCTGTATGTATGTATGTATGAGTGTGTGTACATATTTCTGTATGTGTGTGTGTGTACATATTTCTGCAAGTGTGTTTGTGAATATGTGTGTCTTTGTAAATACCCTTTTCTTCTGTTACTCAGGGGTGGATCAGTGGTCTTTGTCTGCTCTCTCGAAGTACCCTCACTCCCCACAACATTGCACTACAACCACCACCATTCCTGGTATTTTAATTGTGATCCCTGGATCATGCTGTATACTCCAGTTTCCTTTCCTGGTTGTACTCATTTCACTTCACTTGTGTTGCTAATTCCACATGCAAAACCATAAACATTGCACCTGCCCCCCCCCACAATTTGCTTAAAAACCTCCCAAAATTTGTCCTGTCAATCTGGAGATTACTCAACATTTGAACCTGTGACCACATGGTCCACAGTGTTTACTACGTTAACCCTTAAGACCTCATTAAGAGCCCTGTCTTGTAATGAGATTCTTTCTCTTCCTTAAAAATGAATGTAAACAAGATTCGTATGATTTTTGTGATATTCTGTATTTCAAAATTGACTTCTACAGAGTCGCATGTGTGACTGTGCCATACAAGAAGTTAAGAGATAAAAGTGTGTCTCTTGTTTCAGTAAATAAATATTGTTGTTTGTGTTCTTCTTGTCCTTTATTTCTGCTAATATTTCTGTAAATTTACATTGGTTATTATTTCATATCACTGGTCAGTTCAGCTATGGCCATATTTACTCTTAATGACCAGACACTATACACCGATCAACCCCTTTCTATCACTGTAATCCATCTTCCTTTACAGCCACTGGGGACTAAATATTGCATGACTACTGGTATTTATCACATAATTTATAGAATAAAATTTATTACCTTTTTTATATTGTTGTTTGTTTTATTTATTTTCCGTGCCAGTGGCACGCCCCGTACCGGGGGCACGTAAAAAGCACCCACTACACTATCGGAGTGGTTGTCGTTAGGAAGGGCATCCAGCTGTAGAAGCTCTGCCAGATCAAGATTGGAGCCTGGTGCAGACATCTGGTTCACCAGTCCTCAGTCAAAATCGTCCAACCCATTCTAGCATGGAAAGCGGACGTTAAACGATGATGATGATGATTTTAGCAACAGTATTTATTAACATTATTAACCCCTTTGACCTCCTGAACCTTATTTTATGATATACCTGGCATGCCACCGGTGCTACAGTATAGAGAAAAATTAGCCGTCCACTGCTAAACTGGGGTTACGGGCTCAAAGGGTTAAGACGGTCAGCTGGCAGAGTTGTTAAGCATGCTGGGCAAAATGCTTGCTGGCATTTCGTCTGTCTTAACATTCTGAGTTCAAATTCTGTTGAGGTCGCTTTGCCTTTCATTCTTTCGGGGTTGATGAAATAAGTACCAGTTATATACTGGGGTTGATGTAATTGATTATCCTCAGCCCTTGTACCTTTTTATTAGAAAGAATTCCTAGAATGGTGGGTTTGAGGGGTTTTCTTTGTTTGAGAAAGAAATGTCTTGTGCTCCACTCCAAAGTAGGGGGAGGGGTCATTTTGGTTGGAGGTGAGCATGAAGTTTGTTTCCCAATCACATGGTTTTGGGTTGTCTCATGGTGTGGCACCTTGGGCGAGTGTCTTCTACTTCAGCCTCAAACCGACCAAATCATTGTGAGTGAATTTGGTTGATGGAAACTGAAAGAAGCCTGTCGTGTATGTTTGTGTCTGCTATTTCCCTGTCCACGCCCATCACTTCTTGACATTGGTGTTTAACAAGTGACTTAGTGGTTCAGCAAAAGTGACCAATACAATAAGTAACAGGCTTCAAAAGAAACTAAAGTATTGGGGTCGATTCATTCAACGAAAATTTTTCAAGGTGCTGCTCCAGCATGGGCGCAGTCAAAGGACTGAAACAAGTAAAAACATTAAAAGAATATTAAAAAAAGAAGGTATTAAAGTTGTGGGGAAGAAGGTTCTGCTCAGACTGCTTCGGTAAGAACCTCAGAAATGCGATGATAAGTTTCAGGGGATCCTGGTTCGGTGAAGCAGGAGAAAAGGTTTGACAAGAAAACAGTAAGAGTTGAAGGTTAGCCGAGAGCATTGGAGGTTGTTGCGAAGGCCTCCCGCCCTGAAAACAGATATTTGTCAAAAGAACGCTTTCAAAATCGGTCACCTTTAAGGAGAAGAAATCGATCAGTTATTTCATTGATTTTCGAGCCAAAAAATAATTTCTATTTTAACAAATAAAACTTGTGGAAAAGGGAGATAAATGTGTTGGATTAATCGAAATTTCAAGGGAAGTAACTGTTTGCAACTGGAATAAAACTGAATTCTAATATCGGTTCAGAAGGCCTGAAATGTTGGTGGAATCGAGTTAAGTCGATTAAATCAGCCTCAGTTGACCAATTGACCACACGAGAAGGATTAAAAGATTATGAGATGAATTTAGATTAATATTTAAGTATCTCAAGCTACTCAGCATACCCAAATGTCTGAACTGCATCTATTTATACGTGTGTGTATTTATATATATATATTTGTTTCGCCCTTTTCAAGTCTAGCCAGGCTCATGGGCCCAGTTTCCCGGTTTCTGTGGGGTATGTGTTCCCCCCAGCTTACGCAAGAAACAGAAAGAGAGAGTGAGAGAAAGTTGTGGCGAAAGAGTACAACAGGGAGTCTCCACCACCCCTACCGGAGCCCCGTGGAGCTTTAGGTGTTTTCGCTCAATGAACACACACAACGCCCGGTCTGGGAATCGAAACTGCGAGTCCGCTGCCCTAACGACTGGGCCATTGCGCATCCACTATGTATGTGTATATATATATATATATATATATATATATATGTATTGTGTGTGTTTGTGTGTGTATATATATATACATATATATATGTATATATATACATATATATATGCATATATATGTATATATATATACACACATATATATATGTATATATTATGTATATATATATATACATATGTGTATTATATATATATATATATATTATATATTCTTTTACTTGTTTCAGTCATTTGACTGTAGCCATGCTTGAGCACCGCTTTAGTCGACCAAATCGACCCCAGTACTTATTCTTTGTAAACCTATCGGTTTTTTTTTTTTGCTGAACTGCTAAGTAACGGGGACGTAAACACACCAGCATCGGTCGTCACGCGATGTTGGGGGGTGAAATACAGACAGACCCGTGCGCGCACGCATACACGCGCACACACACACGCGCAGACACACACACACAGACACACACACACACACACACACACACACAGAGGACGGGCTTTCAGTTTCTGTCTACCAAATCCACTCACAAGGCTTTAGTCTGCCCGAGGCTATAGTAGAAGACACTTGCCGAAGGTTCCACACAGTGGGACTGAACCCGGACCCATGTGGTTAGTAAGTTACCACACAGCCACTCCTGCGCCT
>NC_043021.1:755536-760536 GCF_006345805.1 Octopus sinensis
AACATGAAACCTCTCCCTCCTATTAATTCAATTCGCCTCCTCCCCTTCACGCCACTCCTCCTCTCCTCCTTCCGCCATTGTTGGTTTGACCTTCGACCTCCAATCTCATAGTTACAACCAACTTTGACAGGACTGCAGCACTAACAACAACAACAACAGCAACAACAGCAACAAAACCGTTTCATTCTCTCTCCTGAAAATTATTGTTTCATCCTATCATTCATATTAGCACCACTGCCGCCGCCTACACCATTACAACCACCACCACCACCATCAGGATGGCCATCACCAATCCCCAAGTTGAACATCACCATCGACAATACGACTGATACAAGCCACCAGCACCACCACCACCACCACGCACCATCACTACATCCATCACTATTGTCTGCTAGAAATAACAGCTAAGTTTAACTTGGGGCTAAACAACAATGGTTAAGCTATAAATATTACCAGCAACAAGAATTAGATTTACATGGAACTTCGCTAACAGTGTTTCGATGACGTCATACACACACACACACACGCGCACACACACACACACACACACACACACACACACACACTCACGCACACACACACATGTTGAATGAAGGCAGAACGTAAGAACGGAATAGAATTTAAGTTTATTAAAAAGTAGAAGATAGTTTTGGATAGTTTTGGATAGTGAAAAGAGGGTCATTAGCGGATTCCCTAAGGAAGGGGACGTGGATTTCAATTTGATAGACTTGTCCAAAGGGACACCTTAATATCGAACCAAAGAAGGTACCTTGCTGCAGCTGTTAATTGATTGAGTAAAAACGACTTTTATGTTCAATTAACAAGTTTGTTGAATATATCTCAAATTGACATCCATCTGTAGACATAAGCAGATGTCTATACAGATGTAGCAATAAGCAGATGTCTATACAGATGTAGGAATAAGCAGATGTCTATACAGATGTAGCAATAAGCAGGCGCACGGATGCTGGACGCTATGTTTAATAAGTAATATCATTAAGAAATAAATTAATTGCGTTGTGTGTGTGTGTGTGCGTGTGTGTGTGTGTGCGTGCGTGTGTGTGTGCGTGCGTGTGTGTGTGTACTGCATCTGAATTAAGTAAATGCACATCAATTTTACATCAAAGGACACTAAGACATTTATGCAACAGAAACACGTGTCGGATTGGAATTTAATGACAATAATTCTGTCAAGAGATGAATTTTGAAGATGTATAACTCTTTCTTCTTGTGTCGTGGTGTCTTCGTTATATCCTGTGTTTGTTGTATGAAATCCACTGAAACAAACTCCGGGTTTGCCTATCGGGCGAAGAACCTATAACTGCTTATAATTCTGTATGTTCTCTGTGGCTACAGCGTCGAGCTTACGATCGTGATGTTGTGAGTTCGATTCCCGGACCGGCCTGCATGTTGTGTTCTTGAGGAAACACTTTAATCTCATGTTGCTCCACTTCACACACCACACACACACACACAACAGATATATATATTATATATATAATATATATATATATATATATATATTATATATAAGATATATATATAATATATATGTATATATATGATGTATATAATATATAAGTGTATATATAGTATATATATATATATATATATATTATATAGATATATATATATTATATATTATATATATATATGTATATAATATATATATATATATATATATGTAATATATATGTATATATGTGTATCTATATATATATTAATATATATATAGTCTATTGTATAATATATATATGTATATATGTGTATATATGTGTATGTTTATATATATATATATTATATATATATATTATATCTATATATATTAGAAAGTTAATTATTATGGCCAGTCATAGAGTGACCTTTGGCTTCTCAGCTACAAGACGCTTAGCATTGTAGGCGACTCGTCAGACTCGAATAGCTGAAGGTGCAGAACCTCTCTACAACTGGAGGAAGAAGTACGTAACGGTCAGTTGGCTTTATAATCAAAAATAATTGTCCTGCTGCAGGTGGGACGGGGGTATCCTCCTGATATCGACCCCGGTCGTACTGATTCGAAGGGGCTGTAGCGTGACTATTCAATGAGTGACGAATTCGAAGTCTGAAGTATGATGAGGACATTTACTGAATACTTCTTTTTTGGCATTTAAAAAGCTCCTCAGGACGAGCGAGTTTTTAAGGATTCTCTCTCTCTCTCCTCTCTCCCTCTCTCTCTCTCTCTCTCTCTCTCAAGCAAAGCTTGCCTCGTTTGTTCCCGTTCATAAGTCCCCGTTTGTTCAAGGAGCTTCCACTTAATTATGTATGATGTTCCCTCCTCTTTTGAGCACCATACGTGGCTGACCAGGAACATGATGTTGCGCCATTCTGTTATCCTAAAAAGGACTTATGGTTGTTCAGACGCTGCTTGAACGATCTAAGCTTTGCTTGACAAAGAGAATAAGAATCTTAAAAGACTCACTCGAACCGGGGACCTTGTTAAACTCCAGAAAAAAGTACTCAATACCTTCATCTAAAAAAGGTTTCCTACTTCAGCCTTGAAACTCTCCATTTATTGAATAGTCCCACCACAGCCACTTCGAATTTCACCACAGCCGGAACCGATGTTAAGGGGATAACCCCGTTCCGCCTGCAGCAGAACAATTATTTTTGTTTACAAAACAAACTGACCGTTATGTATTTCTTCCTCCAGTTGTAGAGAGGTTATGATCCTTCAACCACTTGAGTCTGACGAGTCACCTATACTGATAATCGCTTTATAGATTCTAAACCAACGGTCACTCTATGATCTGCCATAACTTTTACCTACCTAAAATATATTGCTGCTCTAATACTTGAGAGTGTGCGTCTTTTTCAGATATATGAATGGCCGGTGTGGTCTAGTTGTATGTCTGAGAAACGAGCAAGGGACAGCAATCAATGCACACCAGGAAACTGCTCCATCCGTGACAGAGACTTATACCAACGGGTAAATGTTGTGTACAATATGTATCGGAGGAAGACGAGTGATCTTCCTGGCAGTGGTTTGTGAGAACGCCAGAGGCATTTTGTCAATGTCACGTCCTCACAGCCACATGCCTAAACGGAATCTGTCGCCTCTGTGGCTATTCGCAATACCGGCGACTATATTATTCACTGTTTCCTATTTCGTTTAGACAAGTGGCCGCGAATACATGTTATTGACAATACCCAATAAAGACAAAATGCATTTGGCGTTCTCCCTCCGATATATATTGTGTTTTTAATACAGCACGTCAATAAGAGATTTCCTATCAGACAAAATCTACAGTACCTTGCCCATCAACGGAGCATATACGTTAAGTATGATACATACATGGCTATTATAACTGCTGCAGTTTCAGATTCGGTACGAGTAAATATGATGATTATATCGCAACTTTAAAAGGTTAGTAGTGGAGCCAATGTATAGTTTGGAGAAGTTAGCTGCTTCTACATTGTTTTGGTCAACTATGATGTTGGCGAGTTGAAGGGGTTTAACTGGAGTTGGGGCAAAACAGCCAACAGTCAAGTATTTCAAGGCCTACAAGGTTAGATTTCTTCAGGGCACTTTTGGATAGATAGATATAGATAGATAGTGAGAGTGAAAGAGAGAGAGAGAGAGAGAGAGAGAGAGAAGGAACTGCTAGATACGGAGAAAGAGATAAAGAGAAAAAGAAAGAAATAGATAGATAGATAGATAGATAGATAGATAGATAGATAGATAGATAGATAGATAGATAGATAGATAGATAGACAGACTGATTGATTAATTGATTGATTGATTGATTGATTGATAGACAGGCAGGAAGCCAGATAGACAGATAAGAATAATCCGGGTCCATTCTTACGTGAAGTGTGGTCAATATGATGAAGAGTTTATTGGGTCCTGGGCCAGTTTTATTTCACTTCCAACTACCACCACCAACACTACCACCGTCAACATCACCACCACCACCAACACCATCACAGCTACGTCCAGGACAACCACCACTCTAACCACTTCTCAATTATTGCCTTAACGCAGTTTGCTTGACATTCCTAACTAGATCACCACATCTACAACCATCACCATCACCAACACCAACAACGCCACCACCACCGCCACCTCACCACCACAACGACCATCACTATACCGAGCAACTCCTATACAAACCAGTCAACAAAGGAACTCTTATATGGTCCCTCATTCTGCTAGAAATAACAAGTAAATTTCCTTCAAATTACAGCTAACGTCTTAGAAAAGGAAGCAGAATAATATAGGGGTGGAATGTAGGGAATGGAGTGATGGTCACGATTGGAATATCGTTGATCAGTGGTTTGCTCGACTGGGCTTGGAGCTAAACAACAACAAAATCCCTTAAACACGCCGCTACCCCTAATGTCACCCCCCCCCACACACACACACATTTATATCAACGGTCCTATATACACACACACACATGCTCACTCTCTCTCACTCTCTCTCTTTCTCTCATACACACCACCACCATCACCACCACCAACAGCTCCCGTCATAATCCAGTCGCTGTTTGTTTTGGCCATTATCTTTCTCTCGTCAATTTCCCAGCCGCCATCACCAGCAGCGGCGTTGCTCCACCTAGCGGCTGAGCCAGGAGCGACCGGCCATAACTCTGTGTAACTTGAGCCGTTATTCTACAAGGAAGGCGGCATCGGGTTGCGCAGAGAATGACTGTGTGGCGTTTTAACAACGGAAATTAGTGATGGTTGTCTGTCAAACATGGCCGATGCTGCTGCCGCGGCCCGCGCTCCGTCTCCCGCCACACAAACAGAAGCACACACCACACACACCAGTGTGTGTGTATATACACAGATATATATTTGTATGTATGGGTGTGTATATATATATACATATACTTGTACATATATATATAGATAATATATATATATATATATTATATATATATATTATATATATATATATATATATATGTATATGTATTAGTATATGAATATATGTATACACACACCCATACATACATAAA
>NC_043021.1:773036-825536 GCF_006345805.1 Octopus sinensis
TAGATAGATAGATAGATAGATAGATAGATAGAGAAAGAGAGATAGGGAGAGAGAGAGAGACGAGTTTATAGATTTATTCAATAATGAGTCTCCCCTTCGGTTGTTACACAAAGTTCTGTCTTCTTTCCATTGTTCATCATGTCAGAAACTTGAAATATTTCAAAATATTCACACGTGACAGCGACGATTGGAGAGAAGAGATTGTGTAACGATGGTTACATCTGGCAGCGTTTGTGATTTGGGTGGCAAATGACGGTGCAATCTGTACGCAGATACTTTAGTTTTGATGGTGGTGGATGGTCGGTAATTGAATAGATTTACATTTCTTGTGCGTGTGTGTGTGTGTGTGTGTGTGTGTGTGTGTGTGTGTGTGTGTGTGTGCGCGCACGCATGTATGCATGTATATATGAGTAAGTAACCTTGTGTAGTTGTGTGTGTGCTTTATGATTCTTTATGATCTTTAAATGTAAAGTATGGTTCTTGTGTTACCGGTGTATCGACCCGTTTCGCTTATCTTTAGCTCAGTCTCAATGTTTTTATCAGTTGTTTAATATCGTTTCAGACGACATAGTTTGGTTATTTGTTTGTTTCTTTCTTTCTATTTTTTCTGTCGGGATTCGTGGTTGAATCCTGCGAAAGCCGGAGTAAGTTTGCTATTGTTGTTTTTTTATCGCATTTCGCTCTGTAGCTAGTCTGATTAACCCTTTTAGAACATATTGAAATACCATAAACGAAAACATCTTAGATTCTATCATCCTCAAAATCAAGTTGAAACCATATTTCTTTATAGTAATACAAATTCAGAAAGGCAGGAGTTTAATACTGTCCAAGCGAAATATCTTCAAACTTAAAAACTCGTTACCATGGAATCATTGAGCTTATCTCTTACAACTGCATTTAACCAAGTGGAAACAATCACGTTTATCAAAATATCAAACATCTAAAACAATATCCGTTTTAGGAGACAATATATTGTGCGCTGCAGTCAACACAGAGTTAAATGCCTCGACTAAGGTCAGCAATATTGAAATATTCAAAAGATTATATCGAAATGACGGAACTTTAAACAAGTGATTCGGCAAGAACCTTCATAATTCTCTCGAAGACTTTGGGATTCCCTATTACAGTTGAAGCTCGTCTAAATATCAACTTCTTTCATTTTACATTTAACCGAAACAATTTTCAATACAGATCTTTAAAAACAAATGGAAATCTACAAATATTCGCAAAGAAATCATTTTAAGTATTCAAACATGTGACTTCAACACTTTCTACTTCATCTTCAAATGAACAGGATTTTAACAATGGGGCATTCAGCAGACGCGACTCCACAAGAAAAATACAGTATAACTGGAATATAATTTTAACACCGATTAAATGTACAAAGTGGTATGGAACATATTAGATTCCCTCTCTCGGCTTCCAAATAATGTAACCCACAACTAATGTTTTGAAGCTTCTACAGCAACCTTTCCCTACAAACCACAAATTGGTCAAGCAATAAGTTTGTTGTGCCTCAGTCAATAACTCGGCCTCAATTTTGTATATTAGTCTAACCGCCTGTTCGTTAAAGAAACGTATTATCAACATAGACACACTTTTAGAAATAAGGATAAAACAAAATCTAATATCTTGCTACGCCATATTTGAAATATAAAAATGATTAGCACAATTTTTTAAAGTTAAAATGGAAACTCTATCTGACGCAAACTCCTACAGCAACAAATTACAAGGTTTGTCAGCTTTGCAAATGGAACCTTGTGAAAATGTTATTCTTCAACTCGAAATACTTAATCGAAACCCAAAATTCATCTCATTTGTAGATACTGGATCTTTCGAACATTAAAATGCTTTTAATGTATTATATTTCCAAATATGGTAATAATTAAACCTCCACCATATTCTAGTGTATGAATACATACCTACAAACAGTTTCATGTCATTTTATGTTTATTTCATTTTATTTTCAGTTAAATAAAAACATCTTTCAATCCATTGTCACTAACAGCAACATTTTCACTAATAACTCATATTTTTTTTCAATTATTATAGCTTACCATACTTTCTAATAATATATATACCACGGAACCTACACAAGACGAACTCAAGACATTGATTGCAATAAAATTCCAAGTTGGAAATTCTTCTGCTAATTACTTAAACCTAAACTCAACTTTGTCGCTTCGTTTATTATATTTCTTTAATTATTAAATTCTCAACAACAATCAGTTTATTACTCTTCGTTAAATTTATATTACTCTTATTAATTATATCACACCTTATTTTTCAGCCACATCTAATTCATTGATTATTAATTAACAATCCCAATAATTATTCCTCTCCACCACCAACCATACAACCTAAAACCCCATCTATTATCCCACATCCGGCCCCCAATTTTAAACCTCTGCCCATCCATTATTTACTCCTATTTTATTATATTTTTCACTTCATTGTTATTTCATAAAAATTTACATTTTGTATTTTCACCTCACTTTTTGCCTTTTAAATTTCATGCCACGTTTTATATTTCGTTCTGCGGACACCAAAATAAGTTGAAGGTATTTTTGTGCACCATCTTATCTAAATTGTTAAAATAGTTCAAATCTATTTTAATCCGTTTTACGATAAGTCATAAACACTTATATCCCAGCTGCTGGCCCTCCAAATGCTTCCATTCTGCCCGATTTTATGTCATATCTTTAATTTATAACGTTTTTCATTTCATTATCCAGTTATTTTAACATACATCTAATTTATCTCGGTAACAATCTATAATTCACACACAATTACACACTGTTCACGGTCTGATTTCCATAAATGTGTGTGCGTTGCGTTGTGTTTCTTTCTATCTGTATATGTATGTGTTATTTTTGTTTGTACCTCTCCATGTGTGTGCATGTGTGTGTGTGTGTGTGTGTGTGTGTGTGTGTGTGTGTGTGTGTGTGTGTGTGTGTGTGTGTGTGTGTGTGTGCATGTGTGTGCATGTATGTGTATGTGTGTCTGTGTGTGTGTACGCAAATAAGCACGTAAAAGCAAAACAAGGTGATAAGATAGTACTGGAATACCGAAGGTAGAGTAATATGCTTTCAGTAAAGCTGCAAAAATCTTCACAGACTGTTTGCTCAGAGCTTCACGTTCCCGTTCGTCGGAGCAGTTGTGATCAGAACCGTCCGACGAACGGAAACGGGAAGCTCTGAGCAAACAGTCGGAGAAGAATTTTGCTGCATAAATAAAAGTATACATACATACATACATGTATATATATATATATATATATATATATATAAAGAGAGAGAGAGAGAGAGATGTATATATATATATATATATATATATATATATATATATATATATATATGTATGTATGTATATGTATATATATTCTTTTTTTCTTTTATTTGTTTCAGTCATTTGACTGCGGCCATACTGGAGCACCACCTTTAGTCAATTAAATCGACTCCAGATCTTATTCTTTGTAAGCCTAGTACTTATTCTATCGGTCTCTTTTAGCTGATCCGTTAAGTTACGGGGACGTAAACACACAAACATCGGTTGACAAGTGATGGTAGGGACAAACACACACACACACAATCACATATATATACGAGGGGGCTTCTTTCAATTTCCGTCTACGGATCCACTCCCAAGGCTTTAGTCGTCCCAAGGTGCCACGCAGTGGGACTGAACCAAGAGCCATGTGGTTGGTAGGCAAGCTACTTACCACGCAGCCACTCCTATATCTCAACTTAGTAACTTCACATTTTTTCTCTTTGTTTACCAAAATAACAACAACAACCCCCCCACGCCTCTCCCCCCTCTCAGTCTCCACCCCCCAGACGCTTTCTTTCATAATTTCAGAAACCAACAGAATAATTCTTACAATCACCATATTTAGTAAATTCCTTTTTTCTGCGCACGCAATTCCTCTCCTTCCTGCGTATGATTAGATCTCGTTATCTCTCGTACTGTGTGTACACGAGAGCCAAGGCTTGTGTGGGGGGGTGTATCTGTGGGGGATATGCGCGGGGGCAGGGCTGTATTTGCGTGTGTGCACCTACACGAGTGTAGACTTATTTCAACGCCAAATAAATAATTTTCAAGGGAGATAACTATGGCAAAAATAATTGTAGTTGTTTCCCTTTAAAGTTACTTTTAATCATGGCAACAGTTTTTCTTTCTTTTGGACCGTAATATTCTAAATATATTTTGGGTTTACTGTGTCAATACTTTACATTAAACGTATTTGCTTACGAATCGTCGGAACCTACAACACTGGCACTGGATTCTACAGAAAATCTATAGATATAAACGCAAAAATACTTTATAATATTTCTCGTGTGTTGTTTAGTGAATATATTTTAACCAGCACGTTTCTCGTCATGCTAGAGCACTTTCCAACGGTACAAAAGTTCGCTGACGATTCCAGTGTCTAAATTGTGCACCGAGATGTGCAACCACAATATTCATACTTGATCTGGAAATCTATTAAGGACACTAAAATAGGACTTCCTTCCTACATGTCGAATTGCCTTATTGTCGACTTTCATCTATCTCAGGAGACGATCGGAATTTTAATTCATTCCCAACTTTAGGCTTTTAGTTATGTAAAGTCAAGTTCCTATTTTAGTCTACTAAATAGTGGTTGCAATACATAAAAGACTGAACGGGTTAAATTTTAATCCGTAGCACCAAATGGAAGACGTTTAATGTATCGAACACTGAAGGAAAAAAATTTGGTCTCAACGGGATTCGAAATCAGAATATAAGAAGAACCAGACTAAATGACTCACTTTGAATTATTAAACAAAGGGGGACTTACCCCGACCTACCTTCTCTCTCTCTCTCTTTCTCCCTGCACAGACAGAAAAAGTGGGGTGAACACGAGTGGAAGGTCTGCTGGATCAGGGGTGGGTTGAGGCTAAGCAATATTTGAACACCTGGGTCTTAGATAGATCACTTTAATGGGACCACTTTGTGGTAAGTACTTGGGCCGGGTCTCCTGCCTGGGGCTACCTTCCTTCCGTTATTCTGACCCCACCACCACCAATACCACCAATACCAGTGCTTTTCTCTTCCTTTCAGTAACACGCACACACACACACTCACACACACACACACACACACACACACACACACACACAAACGTTTGTTAGCCAAGTAATGCAGGGGTGGTAACTCCTTTTCTATTTGTTCCAACTGACGTAATTAAAAGCGACACCTCGACGTGGCTGGTATTCCATCTCAAACTGAAACGAGCAGGTCTCGACTGCAGGGACGGTAAGCGCCCCGACGCAGTTACCCTCTTCTCATTCGAGGGAGGCAGGTCCCTAATCTGAGACGTGACGTGCATCGATACGTTCTCCGGCTTCGACATTGCAGCATCGGCTGCAAACCTGGGTGTCGCCTCCTGTGACGAGGGGAAGAGAAAAAAATCAACAAATATAGGGGCCTGGCCGGCTGCTACCAGTTTGTTCCGGTCACCGTTGAGACGTCGGGTTTTCTCGAACCCTGTTCTACTGATTTCCTTCACAAAATAGGGATAACAACCGCCTATCGGTGAAATGAGCACCGCGAGGTGGCTGCGCCAGCGAATGTCGTGGCCATTGGGGTCATTACCGATGGACGCATCTGAGTACACCATTTGTTCCGGGTGGTAGGTCGACCCCTCCCTCTCCATATTGTGCTGCGTTACTTCTTCCTTCCTTTTTTTTCTTTTCCCTTTTCCTCGTTCTTTTCTTTTCTTTTCTCTGCATTTAATTATTATAAAATAAAATCTCTTCTGTTGTATTTTTGTCTGCAGAAATAAAGCTTTTCTTATGATTTTTTGCAATTAATTTTGTTGAAAGGGGTGGATGTATGTGGTGGGTGAAGGGAGATTTCTTTTGTTAAATTTGGGTGGTTGCTTATTGAAGAGCTGGATGAAACTGGGTGGAGCATCTTTTTCCCTTTAATCCCAAAATGGTAAGGTCATACTCGAAGGATAATTTGCTGCAATTTCTAGTTAGTCATTTGTCCCGGCTCTTTTTGATGAGAAGGAACGAAAGCCGTCCGTCGGACTCGGTTGATGGAGATGTGACGTGACAACAAAGACTCAATTCAGTCTTTGACAGATCAGGATGGGTGCGTACTGCGCGGTTCCAAACAAATGTGTGTGACCTTCCCACAGTTCTTTGCCAAACTCTTCAGTTAAAGCGGTAGGCCACAGAGAATTATGGACTGTAGTACCTACCTCGACGGTCTGCCGCAACTCTCTAAAGGAGGGGCTAGGCGCTGTGAAAGGCCAACAACAGCAACTAAGATACGAGAAGTATTGAGTGTCTGCGTAAATGACAAATCGCCCGGTTTGGATGGTCTGCCCTGAGTTTTATGGTTATATACCAGATGTGTTTGGTGACCTCTTGACAAATGTCTATCGCAACTGGCGATATGAGCGTAATGTCATCCGCATCTGCTGACACAGCTCTCCCGCACCCAATTCAAAAAGGAGGCCTCTTGGTTCCTGAGCAAAGGCTCGAGTGCCAGAACGTACAGAGGAGATGAAAAAGGACCCCACAGACGGGAGGGGCTGTGTGGTAAGTAGCTTGCTTACCTCTGTCGTGGAAAGACGTGGTTTTTTTTTTGGCGGTGAGTCAAACGTTTTGTTGCACGTGGATAATTTTTTCTATTGGAATTGTTGTCTATTGTTGAATATTTTCGAAATGTTGAACATTGTTGAACTTTGAAAGTTTTTGTGCTTTTTCCCGGTGACGGGAGAAAGTAATTGTTGAAATATTGAACTTATTAATATTGAACTTATCAATATTACTAATATTGAACTTATTAAAGCCGTTGTAGGCTTTATTGTCGTGCCCCCCACCACCACCAGCGGGGGTGGCATTTGAACTGTTATCCTCATTAAGAGGGAAAAAATATCATAGGTTTCCCGTTTTTGGGGATAAGCAATTTATTATTGCGAGAAAAATTAAATTTTAGCCGTTGTAGGCTCTATTGTGGCATCCGCCACTAGCGTGGACGAGATTTGAACTCTTGTCCTCGTTGTGAGGGAAAAAAAAATATATTATAGGTTTCCCGTTTTTGGGGGATAAGCAATTTATTATTGCGAGAAAAATTAAATTTTAGCCGTTGTAGGCTCTATTGTGGCATCCGTCACTAGCGTGGGTGAGATTTGAACTGTTGTCCTCGTTGTGAGGGGAAAAAATGTTATAGGTTTCCCGTTTATTGGGATTCTATATTTTATTATTGTGTTTAAAAAAATAATTAATTTCGAACGTTGTAGGCTTTGTTGCTACGTCTCGCCCCCCCCCCCAGCTGGGGTGGGATTTGAACTGTTGTCCTCGTTAAGAGAAAAAAAAAAGTAAAAAATTATAGGTTTCCCTTTTTCTGGGATTAAATTGTGTATCATTTATTTCGAACGAATTATGTCGGTCGAAATAATCCCAGAAACGAACCAGCTGCATGAGCCAGCAAAAGAGTTCGCGGCAGGAGCCTCTGTATTTTCTAAGAATATTGTTATAGAAACGGAGCTTTTTGAGAGAATGAAAGAGGAGGGTGGGGATATAAAGATCTCACCCTCCCCTCGTGTTGAAAATCGGAAGAGAGGTCGAGTCGCGTTTTTACTGTGCTTCTGTGAGTAGCTTTTTTAATTGTTGATTTTGTAAAAGTAATTGTTATTGTTAAACGGTTTTTGGTATTTTTGTCTGTCTGTGTTGAGACAGACAAGGAAGAAGCCGTCTGCCCCTCTCTAAGGGAGAGATGGCCAGACGAAGTATGTTCGAAAGTGTGTCGGATGTATCGACTTCTGAAGAAGAACTTGAAAAGGCGATAAAGAAAATGGACAAGCAATTAGGCAACACCTACGCAGGAGCGACAAGAACGGAGGAAAGAGAAATAGACTTGGCCAAGTTGCCAAGCTACCAGGCATTTATTAAAAAGGTCGGCGGTGAAGTGGAGTTGTCACCGCCACCAAAACGAGGAGAGTGGCATGAACGAAGGAACATCACGTATCGGGTTTATGCCAATGAAAAAAAGAAAATAGAAGTCGTCCGTATGGAGACAATAGAAGAAGCATTAAAAAGAACGGAAGAAGAGGTTATATTCTTGGCAAGAGGCATAAATTTCGGTACCGTGGTGATCCAATTCAAGAATGAAAGTGTGGCGAGGAAAATGGCAGCGAGGACGGTGAAGACAGAAAAGGTGTTCCTTCTGTCCTCGTATCTGGGTAGAAAAACTACTCGGATCAGGGTGGAGGGGATACCTCCTAATGTTGACGGAGAGTGGATAGTGGCAGCCGTAATCAGTGGATGTGAGGAAGAAGTTGACATCCTCCATGCTACAGTGAAAGATGAAGGCTGGAAGGGTGCAGTTTTGGAATTAAACGTGCAAGCAGAGGCTGAAATATTGGAACAATTGACTGAGAATATCAGAATGGGAAGTGTTATAATGAGAGTGTGGGTGGAGGGCAGAGCTCCGTGCTGCTACAAGTGTGGCCTGAAAGGTCACATAAGAGCTGACTACCCTCCCCCATCAAAGGAAATTGATGCGGAACCTCAAAGAGAGGTAGTGGCCAACGAGGAAGAGCAGAAATCAACGAAGAAAGACACAACGGAAGAGGAGGAGGTACGAAAAGAATGGGAAGAAGGCAGAAGAAGGAGGAAGAGAAGAAGGAAAAAAATAAATAGTGCTGAACCCCAATCCACCCCAACACCACCCGCACCATCTGAGGCCCACCATTCTCCTGCAGACAGTGAACCCACCCGATCCCCACCAACAAGAAAACAAAAAAAGAAGAAGCAAACAGACAAGATACCACAAAAAATCCTAGGCTCAATTTTTTAGGTATTTCGACCAATAAAGATGTAAAAGAAATATTGAAAGACTATCACTGGTGTTGCAAGGAGGGTTATAGGTACGGCGTAATCTCGGAAGACTGGATAGAAGAATTCGTGGGAAAATGTACAACGAAAAACCATGAAATGCATAGACTTGAATTGGGTGACGAGATGATGACGGAAATGGAAAGGAGATTTGCGACGAAAATAGAGAGAAGTGTGTATTTACGATAAAGTGTGAAGCACAGGTAAGTGATGCTAGCGGATGGGGCCGCCATTAGCATCACTTTCATCTCTCATTTTCATATTTCATCTTTTCATATTTGTGTAATTGTGGTGTTTTATGTACCCAGTGTTTGTATTGTCCCCTCTGTGTAGCCCTTTATGGGTAATAAAGAAACGAAATCTGAAGAGAAGGACAGTCGTTTACAAAACGTACTGTCCTTCATCGAAGAAATTCAAGCACTTCGAAAAGTGCGAAATAGAAAAATGCCTGGCCCTTATATGGAAAGATATAAAATACATAGCGAGGGGCCGGGCATATGGAACAATAGAGGCCAGATTTGAGACGGCCGAAAAAACCCAAGAGCACTCAGTGAGTCCTCTGAAAACGAAGGAGGTGGTGCTGCTACTAACATACATGGGAAGGAGAACAGCCCGCGTCCGAATAAACGAAGTACCACCAGAAATTGAGGCAAGGGAGGTGATGGCCGCCCTGTTGTATAACAGGACGGACGAAATCCCCTTCCTCCAAATTACATGCACTGCCCCACAAAATTAGCGATTATTCAAGGAACGCAACAAGACATCGAAATTCTGCCAGAAAGAGTGCTCTTGGGGGAAGATATTGCCCTCAAGATTCAAGTAGAGGGCAAAAAGCCCACGTGTTTCGAATGTGGCAAAAAAGGCCACATTCGCGTAGAATGTGAAAAATGGAAGAAAAAAATAAGTGCGCAGACATCAGGCCCTTCAACTGCAGAAAAAGACCCCAAACCCGCACACAAATTATCCCCCACAGAAACAAATACTCCCACCCCACCATCAGTGGAACCCGCTCCCAAACAAAACACCCCAAAATCCCAAGCCATGCACACACCGGTCCCGACAGAAACAAATGCACCCACCCCCTCTGAAGTAACAACTCTTCTGGAAGACACCATGGAGGTGACCGAGGGGGAGTTCAAGGCACCCAGCAAAAAGAGAACACATTCACCTTCCCCATCCATATCCCCCCACAAAGAAAAAAGAAGAAAAGCAGCACACCACAGAGAAAAAAAGATCCCGCTCCACTGTCCCAGAAGAGAAAATAAAAAAGAACAAAGACGGAACAAAAACCCTGGTAAAGTTTGATACCAGGGATAAATATATTATGGACATTTTAAAAAAGCACCACACCGTGGAGCTGTTGCAGCATCCCGAAGGCACGGAAGGGAGATGTGCCTGGATATCAGAAAAATTGTATAATGAAATGAAGGGTAGGCATCCGAGGACCATCACGAACATCCCGGACCTTCCGTGGTAGTTGAAGAAGTAGGAGGAAAGGACTGCCTCACGTGTGGTGAGGTCAGCCCCAGCATCACCAATAAAAGGAAAAGTCAAAGAGTAAGTAGAACCCTTGCATTTCTTTTGTTTTAAATGACTGCACTTAACCTTGGATGTTTGAATGTGCGTGGTCTGAGCTCGAAGTGGAAGCAAGCTTGTTTCCTCGATGACCTCAGATCACACGATATGCATGTGATGGTTGCTATAGAGACCAAGCTGGGTAGTCTACAAGCCTTCTCGCCCCTCCTGAATGACTATGAGAAAATCATGTCTCCGAGCCGGACCGGAGGGCGAGGGGGTGTAGTTAGTAGTAGTGGTTCGAAAAGGCTTGGCTCTGCAGACAAGTACAGTCTATGTAGACCCAGAAGGTGGGCTGGTCGGCCTTGACGGGGTGCAACCTAGAGTCAAGAAAGAAAACCAAGGTCAGACGCTTGGCCTCTGGAATGTCACCAGGCGCTCACTGCTCTCATACCAGTTAGATGATACGGTCAATAAAGGGTCTGCGGTAGCTCTATGTAGAAATCCAGGGATGGATAAGGGCGATGACTTTCTCCGGGAAACTCTAGACCTCGGCGACGATGAATTAGCAGCTGGCCCCTTTCGGAGGAGTTTCGCTGAAGTCCATTTATTTTGGCTCCCCATACCCCACCCCCATCCACCCGTCTTTCCTTTTCTACTCTTTATACAAACTTTAAAACAAATCTTAAAATTAATATAACAAGAGTTATTTCCCTTGCATTACTCGTCAGGAAAGTGAGCGCGCGCGCACGTGCGTGTGTGACATAATTTTACTTGTGCTCGTCAAGATGGGAGGGACAGCTCCCCATAACTCTAAGATGCGTGGGAGGAAGAGGGGGAGAGACAGCGAAACCTGGAGACACGTCCAAAATACAACAGTTGGAGGATTTCAGTAAACTCTCGTGTTACTGTTTAAACATAAATTCTAGAACTTTTGAAAGGCATCCCTTGTATGTATGTATGTATGTATGTATGTATGTATGTATGTATGTTTGTATGTATGTATACATGTATGTATGTATGTATGTATGTATGTATGTATGTATACATGTATGTATGTATGTATGTTTGTATGTATGTATACATGTATGTATGTATGTATGTATGTATGTATGTATGTATGTTTGTATATATGTATGTATGTATGTATGTATGTATGTATACATGTATGTTTGTATGTATGTATGTATGTATGTATGTAAGTATGTATGTATGTATGTATGTATGTATGTTTGTATGTTTGTATGTATGTATACATGTATGTATGTATGTATGTATGTGTGTATGTATGTATGTATGTATGTATGTATGTATGTATGTATGTATGTATGTTTGTATGTATGTATGTATGTATGTATGTGTTTGTGTGCGCGCGTGCTTGCGTGTGTTTCATTTACTTTCAGCCTTGTAGTAATCCCACCGTGGGGTCTGTGCCGTTGCTGGAGCACCTCCTCTGTATTTACTACTGCTACAATACTCCTTCAGTTTCCAGTGTCTGTGTTTCTTGCCTTAAGGTCGGTTCATTAGGGACCTCAGCTTTGAAAGTACCCAGGTGCTTCTTCAATACATCTCAATCCACTTCATATAAGTTTCTGAGTTTCTTTACCAAAATACGAAAAAGTTGTGCCGTAATTTTTAACCCTGGGCAGTTTCGGTTTCTGGTCTTGATGTCGATAGGGAGTGCGGGACCTTCGACTCTATGCAATGACGACCGCGATTTGGTGCGAGTCCTTCGAGGATCTTCCATCTTATACATCACTACATATCTTCTCCGCTTTCTTTATAAAAGTGTTATGTGTACACACACACACACACACACACACACACACATGGAGAAGGGGGGAGGGAATAAAAACTGGAGGGTTCAAGTGAATAAAGAAAGTAAGAGAGAGAGAGAGATAGACTTCCGCTTGATACGGTGACAAGGAATAATTTGTGAAACCTTTATTCCTTCTCTCTCTCTCTCCCTCCTCCCACCTTCTCTCCCTCTCTTCCCATTCCTCCCACTCCCTCACTCCGTCTCTGTCTCCCCATCCAAAGTCCCGGTGTCTTTCTCTGTCTGTCACACTTTCTCCACATCAGCAGCGACAGACAGATGTGGTTGGTACACAACAGCTGACACCCTCCACCACCACCACCATTGTTGTGGTGGCAGCGACGGAGGCGGAGGGTCTGCTGATGGCGGCGATGGTGGTCTTGTTAGACAACTTACATCAACAACAAGAACACTAACAACTTCATCGAACATCAGCCAAGCGCCATAGTCATCAGCAGCAGCCAGATTAACAACAACATCAATCAGATCACACACACACACACACACACACACACACACACACACACACCGCCTCCATCGCCGCCATAAAAACGGTGGAGGCCGCTTTGACAAACCTAGGAATTAACAAGGAAGGATATAATACAAGTTAATACCTGCTACTACTACCACTACTACTACTGTTATTACTGCTGCTGCTGCTGCTACTGCTGCTGCTGCTGCTACTGCTGCTACCACTATTACTACTACTGTTACTACTTAGAAAGTGCAGCCAAATCCCACGTTTCCTTTTTTAAGAAGAACATTTTGGATAACACAAAAGTGATTGAAATATTACACACGGAGAAGTTGAGAGTGGAACGGATTCGATGACAGGTCTAGGACTGACCAAGGGCTAAAAAAACAACAACAACTACTACTAATACTACTACTACTACTACTACAAATCAGGAAGGGAAGAAAGAAAAGAGTTTCGAACTGAAGGTAAGTCAGCGCCACTTTTCTCGTCTGTTCCCGTCGAACTGTTTCCGATGATTGTGCGGACAAGCATGGCACCCACAACATCACGTATCTCCGTCGTCAACATAACCATGTATAAGCGAGAAAGAGATAGAGAGAGAGTAGGGAAAGAGAGAGACTAAAGTGTCTAGACGAAATCGAAGAATTGCTGAGAGTTTTGTGTAACTATATACGGTGTCGGAATATATATATGTGTGTATATAGATACACACACACACATATATGCATATATATAATTATATAATACACATATCTTATATATTTGGATAAAAAAACACAAAACTTTTATACATGTATATATACACTTATATATACTTCTATATATATATATATATATATACATATATACATATATATATATATGTATATATATATATATATATATATATATATATATATATATACATAACATATGTACATCCATGATATCTCTATTAATGTTTTTAGGTGGGCAGGAGACAATATAAACACGGATGCATGTATAAATACATATGTAGATATATGTGTACGTCTATGTATTTATATATGTGTGTTTGTGTGTTTGTGTGTGTGTATTTTCGTACGTACGTATGTATATGCATATATGGGGAGGGCTTGTATCAATGTGTGTGTGTGTGTATAAAAGAGGAAGAAATAAATGCTTCTGATTTCCTTTATCGGTCTTTGTTTCAGCACGTTCTTGTGTGTGTGTGTGTGTGTGTGTGTGACAAAGAGAGAGAGAGAAAGAGAGAGAGACAAAGTCTACTTTTATATATATGTGTGTGTATGTCTATATTTACACATACACACATGCTTACGTATGCTTACACATACGTAATACGTGCATACAAAGGTAGACATCCAAGCTTACGTACATACACACACGCACATACACACATACACATACACACATACATACATACATACATACATACATACATACATATACACACACACTCTCACGCATGTAAACAGACGCATGCACACACAAAATCACGCACACACACACACACACACACAACTGTCAGCGGGGGATGTTTTTATGGATTTTAATTTCGTGGAAACGAAACTTTAAAACTTCGACATTTACGGCTGAAGAAACGACAACAACAAGAACAACACGAAACTAACAACAGACGTGTGTGAATGTTATATATGTATGTAGATGTATATATATATATATAATATATATATACAAGTACATAAGTAGATAGATAGATAGATAGATAGATAGATAGATAGATAGATAGATAGATAGATAGATAGATAGATAGATAGATAGATAGATAGATATTATTCAAATTGCCGCAGGCGTGGCTGTGTGGTAAGAAGCTTGCTTCCCAACCACATGGTTATGGGTTCAGTCGCACCGTGTGACACCTTGGGAAAGTGTCTTCGACTGTAACTTCGAACCGACCAAAGCTTTGAGAGTGGATTTGGTAGACGGAAACTGAAAGAAGCGTGTGTGTGTGTGTTGTGTGTTGTTACGTTTAGGTGTCCGTAACTTAGCTGTTCGACCTAAGATATCGACAGAATAGGTACCAGGCTTTAAAAAAAGAAGTATCGGTATCGATTCATTCGACGAAACAAATTCTTCGAGACGGTGCCCCAGTATGGCCGCAGCCTAATGACTGAAACAAATAAAAGATTACACATACACACACACACACACACACACACACACACATTTGTATATATAGCTAAAGATACAAATATGCATGTATATACATATGTAAATATATACATCCCGCCCCCAGATGTACTCGTCTTTAACAACTTCCGGTTTCGCGGTAAATACAGTTGCCAGCATATACACGCTGTCGACATGTGAACATCTGTGCTGCACGAGTGTATAGTTGTTCAAATATTTACATGTTTACCATGTAGACATCAGGTAGAACAGAGAGTGTAAAGTGGTATGGACGTGTGTGTGTGTGTGTACAGTTTTGAACCATATATATATATATATATACATATATACATATATATATATATATATATATATATATATGTATATATACATATATACATATATATATATACATATATACATATATATATATATATATATTATATATATATATATATATATATATATATATATAATACGAGGCTGAGTCAAAAAGTAATGCCATTTTGTTTTAGGTCAGGTATAATTGCCAACACAGGAACATGTATCATACATCAAAATGAAGCTGGTCCTCTGTGGATCACATCCCTACATCTCAAAAACATAGTCACCGTTTCTCTCAATAACAATGTTCCACCTTCGAATGAAAGCATGTATCCCTGCCCCGTAAAATTCTGTTGACTGTTCTTTGAGCCACTTCTTCACTACAGTTTTCACTTCATCGTCAACAGATTTACCGCCTTCAGACTATCATCTCTTCGGCCCCATGAAAGAGGTTTGAGAGGCAAACATTATTCCAGTGAGGAGGGAGTGAAGAAGTGGCTCAAAGAACAGTCAACAGAATTTTACGGGGCAGGGATACATACTCTCATTCGAAGGTGGAACATTGCTATTTAGAGAAACGGTGACTATGTTGAGAAGTAGGGATGTGATCCACAGAGGACCAGCTTCATTTTGATGTATGATACATGTTCCTGTGTTGGTAATTATACCTGACCTAAAACAAAATGGCATCACTTTTGGACTCAGCCTCGTATATATTATATATATATATATATATATATAATATATATATGTATATATATATATGTATTCTTTATCCTTTTATTCTTTTACTTGTTTCAGTCATATGACTGCGGCCATACTAGAGCACTATATATATAGGCGCAGGAGTGGCTGTGTGGTAAGTAGCTTGCTTACCAACCACATGGTTCCTGGTTCAGACCCACTGCGTGGCACCTTGGGCAAGTGTCTTCTACTATAGCCTTGAGCCGACCAAAACCTTATGAGTGGATTTGATAGACGGAAACTGAAAGAAGCCCGTCGTATATGTGTGTGTGTGTGTGTGTGTGTGTGTGTGTGTGTGTGTGTGTGTGCGTGTGTGTGTGCGGTCTGACTGAGGAGTATGCTAATATATGTTTTGTAAATATGCATGCGTGTATAGTACGTATATATTATATATGTATGTTACATGCATGTATGTGTATGCATGTATGTATATGTATTTACACGTATTGATATAAATATGCGTAATGTGTACACATACATATATATGTATATTATTCATATATGTGTGTAGGAACCATGATTCTATTTTATAGATTCAATGTTTAAGGAAGCAAAACCCGGCTCCCACGAACTCAGCTCTTCTCCTGAAACGGAATCTTACGACTATTTAACCGCAGTTTTTCGCCGATATTTTCTTTGTGTTGAATAGTTTTGGATGAAAATTGTTTGGTGACAAAAGACTCTTATGGGAAACGTTAGGTCAAAGAATTAGGCACTGGTCAAACTCATCATGTGGCTTGAGCTGCTCCTCTTTAAACCTATGCCAAGATTTAAATATTCACATACACTTGCTATCTTTTATCTTTTTCTTGTTTCAGCTATTAGACTGCGGCCATGCTGGGGCATCGCCTTGAAGGATTTTTAGTCGAATAGATCGACCCCGGAACTTATTTATATTTTAAGATTAGTACTTATTCTATCGCCGTCTTTTGCTGCACCGCTAAGTGACGGGGATATATTGATAAATTCATAAATTTGTATGCGATATATATTATATTAAGTATAAATATAATTATATACATGATAAATAATATATTCGAAATAGAAATAATGAAATACGTAAAAGTGTAAGTAAATGAATGATTGAAATAATTCGGCAGAGAATTCGTAGCGGATCAGATCGATAGTAATCGATTAACATCAATTGGAAAAATGTGTAAATAAAGGCATAAATGTACACATGTGGAACACACATGTAGCTTATGAAGTGTGTCCATGTTTATATTTGTACATAAAAATCCTGATACCCTTATATATATATATATATATATATATATATATATATATATATAAGGATGAGATCGTTAATTTAAAATAAACCGATCCCTAATTTATAATTTTAATATATATATATATATATATATATATAATATATATATAATATATATATATATATATAAATGTATGTGTCCTTTTTCAGTGTGTACAAATAACAAGGAAAAAATAAATAAATAGTTACCAGGGTAACAAAAATTCACGTATGGTATTACGTAAGAGGTATTACAGCCTACTTATGAAGGTAGAAATTCCAGGGTTAAGGGAAATGCTTTTATATAACATGGACAAATTAAGAAATGGAGTGAAACACAGGTGTTATTCAAATCATTTATACTTCCAACATATGTTTCGAAGAAAGCATTGAGATTATTCCGGAGGGAATACAAATGATGTAAAACAATGCAATCATCTCGTCGGGGGGAAAATAGGAACAAAAACACATCAATAAGCCATTTTAACAGAATGTGATTACTGAGTAAATGATGGAGAGTGACGCTGGCAAGTTATTTTTTAGGAAAAAACCGTTAAAAGATTTAAGGTCAAAGGTAATTTAGAGAAGGACAAACAGAGAATTAAGAGAGGAAAAATATAGTTTGATAGATGAATAGGAATAAAGTTTAAAAGCGTGGAAATAGATTTATTTAGTGGAAATGAAATGTAAGAAGATATGGCTTCTTACATTTTCTGCAGTATTTTAAATGATTTTTTTGTTGCATGTAAGTAATTTATTCAGTAGATAAAACAGAATAAATTAACTTTACATGCTTTAAGTTACGAAACAATTTGACGGGGTATCTAAATTTTCTTATAGTTCAATAAAATTCCATGAAACTATTTGTGTGTGTGTGTGTGTATTGTGGTTGTTTACTTCTAATGCAGAGTTTGGCCACCTCCTCTACCTCCACCTTACAACCATCATAGCATCTGATGTGGCTTTTAAAACCTGACTATGTTCAGGAAAGACACCCACATAGATTGCACATCCGATTTGCAGTTGAGTTCTGATCTTTGTGGATCTTAAAATGTCTTTTGAGGCCTCCATTAGATTTACAAACCTTCTCTGGCATACATTGCATTGAAGGGTGTGCACAGACATAGAGGCGGAATAGTTGGTGAAATCGGCATGGGTTATATATATTAGCGCATGATGTAACACACACACACACACACACACCACACACACACCACACACAAACATATATATAACATACTATATATACACACAATATATATATATATTATATATATTATATATATACACACATATATATATATATATATATATATTATATATATATATATATACGTATATATATATATACACATACATACATACATACACACATACATACACCTACATAGATGTATATTAATATACATATATATGAGTATATGTTTGTATACGTGATGTAGTATGTGTTTGTGTAGAGGTATGTGTGTATGTAAGTGTGTGGTGTGTGTGTGTGTGTAACACCCTCTCCCAAATCATTCGCCTATCCCTCATATGTAAGAAAGGATGGTAACTGGACGAACCCATATTTCACTCCCCCTCCCTCCATCACTCTGCCTCCCCTCCTTCAGAAGCACTTCTTATATATATATTATAATATATATATATATATATATATATATATATATATATATATATATATAATATAAGGGTTACATCAGACCTTCTTGTACCCGATATCCTCTACTCTCTCCCTCTTACTATTACCCAATCTCCTCCCCCTATTGTTGTCCCCCCCGCCTCCTTCCGTCCAGCTTTTCCTTTTGTCATCGTCCCCTTCTCCCTTCTATGCAAACTCTTTCTCTTTCACGTCCTGTTCAGCGAACGAACATAAAAGAGTAATGAAGGAAGGAAGGAATATTTCTAGCTTCATGACTGAGCATCGGGGGGGGGGGGCGATCTCCACCCGTTGCCTGTTCATACTTTCTTCAGCACGAAAAGGGGTCAATGAGCCCGGAGTTCCCTTCCACCCCGATTTACTATCAGAATTCATTCCCTTCGCCTCCTCCTCCTTCCTGCCCCACAGGCAGTAAGGGCTTCGACTCGAAGTCGCCCTCCTTGTCTGGTTGCCATTCTCATCCCAGATCGTCCACCCACATCACCGCCAGTGTGAATGTGGACAGAGTAGTATCTTCCACCTTGAGCCCTTCCCCAGGTGTCCTTCCCCTTGTGCCCTCCCCTTTGAGTCCTTTTCATGTGCCCTCCCTCTTGTACTCTCATCAGAGACATAAATTAGCAAAAACTAAGGGTTTCCCCACTCCCAGTAGGCTTACGGCAAGCTGGACCCTAATCCGCAGTTTTAAGTTACTGCACTGTTGCTACATTCGTTGACCCTGCACTGGGTTCTTCCATCGTTTGAGGGGTATTGCATGTTAGCCTTGTGAACGACCTGGCATAAATGGGACTAATGAATACCCTGTAAAATTTTACAGGGCACAAGATACCGCAACTGATGTTGATACCACGAAAAAACATGCCCAGTACACTTTGTTAGATGGTTGGCGAACAAGTGAAGATGATGTAGGGCTGAAAGGAGCGTTTTGTTTTGCCGAGGTTATGACAACCCCTATAGTGTTGGTGTTATGAAAAAATGTACCCAGTACATTTTGTATTGTAGGTTGGGATACGAAAGGGCACCCAGCCGTTGAAACTAAATCAGAAATAAACACTACGATGGATTGGATTGTGTGGCCGGAGACACGGCTCTGAGTAGATGAGAATGACATGGTTGGAATCCCTTGATATCATATATATATATATCTACTTGGTCAGAAGCGACCTGAGTTTAAACACCAACCTTCTGAATACTGGCGGCCTTAAGAGAGCAGCAGACGACTCGAATAAAAGCGAATGGCTGACCTAGAAGTTGAAGGAAGGAAAGAGAAAGACCTCTCAACTTTTCTTCTCTTTTCATCTTTTATACAATCTACTGTAAGCAGTGAAACCACACACAAACACACGCACGCACACACACACACACACACACACACACACACACACATATAAATAGATTCGTACATGCGTACACACGAACGCACACACACACACACAAGGTAATCTCTTTCACTCTTCCTCTCACTCTCTTCATCTCCTCCTCACACTCTCTATCTTCCTCTCTCCCTTTCTCTGTCCCCCTCTCTCTCTATCTTCCTTTCTTTTCTTCCCGTCTTTCTCTCAGCCCCCACCCCACCATTCAGTGCCACCGTCTCCCTTCCCCGATCTCTCTCTCTCACTTTCTCCCTCTTCCTGTCTCTTCCCCCCTATCCAACATTCATCTTCCTTCTCCCACACTCCTCCCTATCTCTCCTCCCCCTTCTCTCTCTGTTGACCAATCCATTACAACAAACAACAACACTCCTGGTTTCCTTTTTATTTCTTAACCATTTCCCCCCTCCCATCCCCCCCACACTCGCACAGACATACTTTATCCTGACAGACACATACATACACACGCACCTATAAACATACATATATATACAGACAGACAGACAGACAAACAAATAAACAGACGGACAGACAGACGGACAGACAGACAGACAGACAGACAGATAGATATATAGATAGATAGATCGCATTGGTGGTTCAGGAAATCTGAAGTGGTGGCCATCAGACTGAGCCATCGAATGTATGTGCATGAATACATGGACGTACACACACGTATATGAATACATAGGCACCCCACGAACAAGCACATCCACACACACATTATTTGTGTCAATGTGTTTTTATCTTTATTGTCAAGTTTATTGTAACACGGTCGGTCAATGATTACCTCCGTACACCCATACACACACACACACACACGTGTACATTGGTGGTGAAGTACGGGTGGGAATACACGGGTGCGTATATTCATTTGTGTGTATGTGGGTGTATATAGGTGTGTGGAGAGGAGGTTGAAAGTCTAAATAAGGACAAAGTATCTGTGGAGAGATATCGGGGTCGAGGTTTTATTGTGCGTATATATATATATATATATATATATATATATTATGATGATGAGATATATATATATATTACTACGTCAGCCCATTCTGACTTTATCGTAAAACCTCACCCCGCCACTCTCTCCTATATAATGTCTATGTTTGTGTGTTCTTATATAGACATAAATGTATATACGCACAGATGTAGTGCACATATGTAAATACAAATACATATATATAGGAGAGGGTGGCGGGGTGAGGTTTTACGACTAAGTCAGAATGGGCTGACGTAGTAAAATACACTTGATTTAACCGCACAATAAAGAAGTAGCAAGAATTTGGTGCATTTTGTTAGTTTTGTTTCTGTTTGTGGCCAAGAAAATGAGGACAATCTGACTGGTTTCAGTGTATTTTACTAATTCTTTAAACATCGCCCCCCCCACCTCGTATTTCTTTGCTTATAGTTATACATTATACATACAAACGAGTGAAAAAGACAGAGGGAGGGATAGAGAGAGAGAGAGAGAGAGTAATTCCATATATACATTGGCTAAAGAAAAAAACATACAATTTAATACAAGTAAATTGCAAACCCTCAGCTATGAGCCAACATGCCGCAACAAAGCCAATCCCGAAGTCAAGTACAATGCGTGAACGATGCTTCGGTTCATAAACATATCACCAAGATGGTAGTAGCGTCCAAGCAAATGGCCAGATGAATCCTGAGAACCTTCAGAAGAAGGAAGCAGGTGCTATGGAGGACAGTTGTCCTCAGCCATCTGGACTACTGCTTCCAAATGTGATCTTCCCACGGCGTCAAGTTAACAGCGGGTCTTGAGGCTGCTCAGGAGTGGTACACCTGGAAAGATTGCATCAATGGAACAACTGAGCTAATGGGATTGGCTGAATGTGTTACGACTCTACTCTCTGTCGCGAAGACAGGAGAGATATGCAGTGATATACATATGAAAGATCTTAGAAGGTTTGGCATCGAACTTTGATATCGAAAGTTATACAAGCCTCCGAAATGGACGTCACTGCATTGTTCCAAAGGTTCCACTCATCCCGTACAGTGTGAGGACCAGGTACTGCCGTAATCTGGGATTCAAAGGCCTATAGCTATTCAAAATTTTGCCAAAACATTTGAGAGATCTACATGGAGTAGGGGTAGCTGTTTTCAAGAAACAATTTGATCTTCTGTTGTTCAAGGTCCCAGACGAATCTGCATCACGGCAAAAGAATCTCAGAACCAGGAAGCAATAATGGACCTCCCTCCTTCACCAAAAGCCATTTACAAAAGAATGGCCATTTAAAGGTGACAACGCTGGCATCGCCCCCATTATAGCCACAGCCTTTGCGCTAAAACGCATACACATACACATATGTATATATACATCATAACAATTCCCAGATCACACACTGTACATGTGTGTGTGTGTTGTGTGTGTGTGTGTGTGGTGTGTGTGTGTGTGCGTTTCGTGACGCACGTTGCAAGAATTTACGACTCGAATCAAATGTAGCAGACCACTCGAAATCGTCGCCAGAGTATCCGTGTAAGTGCAGGGTGGACCATTTCGTTTGTACTGACATCGAGTCGTATAAGTTGTAATAAAGAGGTCAAAGCCAATCGTAACATTTGGAAATCATTTAATACTTTTCATGTTTATGCAGTATATAATATGAGATGCATCCGTTACGTAAGACCTTCCTCGGTTAAATACTTAAACTGAGGAAGATTTTGTACAATGGATGTATTTCCTATTATACGTTACACAAACCCGTCAAATATTAAACGATTTCAAATTATCACTATTTAGTTTGACTTCATTATTACGACTTGTGTGTGTGTGTGTGTGTGTGGTGTGTGTGTGTGTGTGTGTGTGTACGCATATACATGCACATAAAAGCCACGCAGCCACTCAGCTAGTTTTCCAGAGTGACCCTGGTATCGTTAAAAAAAACAAGGGAGTGAGGGTGGCATAACTTTTTCAAAGATAATCTTCAGAAGTCGCAATCCCTGGGGTTCTCCCCGGGGAGACATTAAGTCTGAGTAGAGTTCCTCAGGGAACCGTGCTGGGAAGGCTGCTCTTCTTAATAGCTTTCGCAGACATGCCTTCAGTCATGCTTTTGCTTCGCTAGTTCTTCTTCTGATACAAAGTAATCAAAGACCCTGACGATAAAGACAATACTACAGAAAGATTTGAACGCAATATGCAAGCGGTCTGAAGAAACGAACATCCAGTTGAACGCTAACAATCTTCAAGCACTTCAGTATCGAGACACAAACAGATTGCAATCAGGACATACAGGATGAGCGAGCAGTGCAATCCTGGAGTCAGAGGTGGTGTATGATCTGGAAATCCATATGAGTGGTGATGCATTATTCCGTGCACACATAACTAAGATGGCATCAAAGTGCAGTCGACTGACCTGTTGGATTTTGGGGTTAATCAGAAAACAACAAAAGGCAACTGTGTTGCTTGTATGGAAAATATTCGTGCTCATTCGCCTGGATTATTGTCCCTAATTATGGTCGCCACAAGGTGTCAAATTAACAGCAGAACTCGAGGCAATTCTACGCCATAATACCTAGAAGGTGCCTCAACGCAGCAAATGAACTACAGGTATATTACCTGCACATCTCTCTATGTGTTCACCCAAAGAATTTGTTTGTACAGTGGGAAACGTGTCAATTCCTTTTGTAGCATGGTTCTCCGGCTAAGTGCCATACTTGTCTGTCCTATATAGTTATGTCCACAACCTGAAGAAGTTATAGCATAAATTAGATTCTTAGAAACACAGGTGAAGTTGGTCTTTATTGTGAACCTCTCCTCTTGTTTGAATAGGAATTCCTAGCCTTCCAACAGGTTGGGGAATGCTCCAACGGGTTGGAACATTTTCCACAGTTAAAAAATGTGGACGCCCAAGAAATAAAAAGAAGGGCAACACTGTCGAATCAGTACTCCACCAGGGCCGAGTCTGGAGGTAAAAGTTGGACGCCAGTTTAAAATGAAGAAGCATTAGCGCCAATGGCGGTGCCCCGGTATGGCCACAGCCTCCGGCAGACACCCATAGTGGAATAATAGAATATGTATACAAACCTCTGTGTGTGTGTTTGTGTGTGTGTGTGTATTAGACCATTTGTGTTATTTCTTTACCAAATTACGGAATCCTGTCTTTGGTCTCTCCACAATGTTCAGCTATATCTATGACGTCATGAGCACTCTTGGAGAAGCGAGAGAATAATATAGGCATCATAGCCTTAACAATGGTCGATCTTTATAAAGATGGCAGTGGTGAGTGGTGGTGGCGGTGGTGGTTCTAATGATGATGATGGCGATGACGATGGTCTGAGGCTATTATTGTGCTTGTGATTTCTTTCATACACACACAACATTACATACATGTAGGCCCATACAAACCAAGTACATGCACAAATATATATATATATATATACACGCACACACAAATATACATTCATACATAAATACATATAATATATATACACGTACAGACTTATAGATGCATAAACGTATACAAAAAGCGCGCGCGCATCCTGGGGTAGTTGGCCAAGACAAAATACAGACATTGTTTAGAAGTTATATAATTGTTGTTCTGCAGAACTCAGCTGTTTTATTAAAATACACAAACAATATTGTACAGTGGCAATATTGTGAGGCTATATACATACATACATACATACATACATACATACATGCATATGTATATATGTATATATATATATATATATATGATGTGTCTGTATGTGTATATATATATTTATATATAGTACTGTCTGGTAATACAGTAACAATATTGTCCATGTGTAAATATATACATATATATATATATATATATGTGTGTGTGTGGTGTGTGTGTGTGTGTGGTGTGTGTGTGTATGTATGTTTGTATGTATGTATAAATATATACACGCGCACTCACATAATGTTGCTATTCTACTTACACTTTATATACAGACACATGCACACACACACACACCACCACCACCACCACGACGGCACACACACACACACACACACATACACCACTGTTGTTACTGCATATTAATAAAGAAGTGAAAGTAACCGAATTCTTCAAAGTGAACATAGAGTGTATGTACTCCAGTGCAAAAGAGGCCACGTGCTTCCGGCCACCATGTCTAAGGATCCGCCAAGAAACCGATGGTAACATTCCGACCCCTTATAAACCGTAACCCGTAATGTATCGTTTGGCGATATAAAAATAAGCGAAGAGAAAATATCGGACATACATCTGTAATACATATGTATAGTTGTATGTGTGTATATATTGACAGAGAGATCGATAGATAGACAATTAGGCAGGCAGGTAGGCAGGGAGAGACACAGGTAGACAGACTGTAAAACAGACAGGGATAGATAGATAGATAGATAGATAGATAGATAGATAGATAGATAGATAGATAGATAGATAGATAGATAGATTGACGGAGGGACGGGTAGGTAGGTAGGTAGGTAGATAGATGTAACTAAACACATATTCGTATATACACAATTCGCACTTGTTTAAGAATACGGTGTACATATTGTGTACATATTCCTAACTCAGAGAAGGCGTCAAGGTAGACAATGCCAGGCAGAGGTATCATCATCTCTGTGCAATCAACAGAAGAAACTGTTACAGTTTCAGAGCAATTCTGTCATCGGAGCATTTGGTGACTGACTCCTTCGCTGTTCTCTGATCCCAACATATTTAATACCTGTGACCCTTAATTCAATGAATTCCTGCAGCAATAAGGGGCACTGTCCTATACTAGGGAAGTGCAGAGAGTGGCATCGTTCTGATGGTGAACCAAAGCATCTGTTTCTATGTAATCCATCGAAGTTGCAGGGGGGTGGGGGTGTTACGGATCAAATAATGGCTGGCGATGAGCACCCGGCCATAACACACACACACACACACACACACACACACACCACAGAAGTAACCTACATACACACACACGTATATGCATAGCTTACACTCATATACATACACACACTCACATATAAATGCAGCCAATACTCGTTCACACACAAACACAAACAATAACACAAACAGACTACACACAAACACACACACACACATATGCACATGCAGACATACGCATGCAAGCATACGCGTGCGCACACACATACATATACACACACACACGCATATATATATATATATATATATACCCATACATACACACACATATATATATGTATAGCAATAATTGAATCCGGTTTGCTGGCCGCTAATCCCATTTAATCCAAGGTTGATCTCTCTTAATCTGTCAACTTTCACGTTTTATTGACTGATAAAGGCCCAGCTGTAGCACATATATTCAAGTGTTGGTATGTTTCAGGTCAAGTATTTATTTATGTGTGGATTTGTTTGTGTATGTCTGTATGTACACACACGCATATATACATACATACATACATACATACATATATATATATATATATATATATATATATATATATATATATTATATATATATATATATATATATATATATATATACCCATACATACACACACATATATATATGTATAGCAATAATTGAATCCGGTTTGCTGGCCGCTAATCCCATTTAATCCAAGGTTGATCTCTCTTAATCTGTCACTTTCACGTTTTATTGACTGATAAAGGCCCAGCTGTAGCACATATATTCAAGTGTTGGTATGTTTCAGGTCAGTATTTATTTATGTGTGGATTTGTTTGTGTATGTCTGTATGTACACACACGCATATATACATACATACATACATACATATATATATATATATATATATATATATATATATATATATAATATATATATATATATATATATATATATATATATATTCTTCTGTGTCGGGGTCACTTTCATTAATCGTTTTGTTGCCAAACGAAATAACTTAATTATAAACAGGTCACTGACCCCTTATTCAGTCATATATTAAATTAAAAAGAGGGAACAAACTTCATTTAATCAATATGTAGTGGTCCTAATTATTTCCATTGTTTTTAACATTAGAAATAAATATAATTGAGTTAATTAAACATGGTAATTAAGTTGATGATAAATTAGGTGTTAATTAACAATATTTGCAATATTATTTAGTCGAGCAGTGATATTTAATAAGCAGAACACTCTGCGTTGTCTCCCTTGTTTGCTGAGCACCCCCACCCCTCATCAATGATAAATAACCCCCGGTGTTTGCCATAACCTCCACCAGCAAACTCTTGTTGTTGTTGTTGCTGCTGCTGCTGCTGCTGTTGTTGTTGTTAAGCAACAAGACGGGTAAGGGTGATTAGGTGATGGTCTGGGGCTTAGGGGTGGGAGACCCCAGACCTTGGAAAAAAAAAACTTTGGTCGTCTTGTTGTAGTCGAGGGCTCTTCGTTGACGCCCGACACCACTGGGAGGAGGTGGCCCTCGAAGTCGCTGGAAATGGAGATCTCCAGGTCCAAATTCTTGAACGGCTGCTGCTGCTGCTGCTGCTGTTGTTATTATTGTTGTAGTTGTCAGTATGCCGGGGAAAATGCTTAGCGACATTTCGTCCGTCCTTAACTTCAGAGTTCAAATTCCGCTGAGGTCGACTTTGCCTTTCATCATTTCTGGGGCGATAAAATAAGTACCAGTTGACTACTTAACCCCGACCCCAAAGTTTCTGGCCTTGTGCCAAAATTTGAAACCATGGAAGTGAGCAGATTATTTGCTGTAGCCCATCTTTTATACCAAGACAAAACAATGTACATGACAACCAGTGGCGGATCGTGTATAGGCACTGCGGTACTGCCGCTCCCCCTATTTCCACTCAATATTATCGATAACATTCAATATAATGAGTCCTTTTTCGTTAATTCTTTCTATATACTTGTACATTATATAATTCTTAAGCTTAATGTCAATAGCCATCCCCTAGTTTATGAAAACAATACAAAAATCCTTGTATAGAACTGTGCACTTCACAGTTCCAGCGACGCGGTCTTTGTTTGTTGTGCGCATGCTCACATGTCCGAGATAGGAAGCTGCACGCTAGGGAGAGAGAGCACTGTCATTCATGCAGTGCGATCCTGATGAAAGATAGTGTTTCTTTTTGACTTTGCATGTGTTGTGCTTAAAAACGTATTTTTATTCTTGAATGTGATAAAGTGCAGAATTAGATTATTATCCTGCTTCCAGCTTCGGTGCTACTGCCAGGATTTGAAAAATTGGGCAGATTTTCCCCCTTATTTTGTAATTTAGAGGAGATTTTTGAAAAACAAGGGGGAATTTGCGGCGGTGTTCAGTGAACGAGTTAAACACACTACCCGGCAGAGGCTAAAGCTCGAACCGATCAAGTTTCTGTATAAATTTTCTTTTGTTTGTTTCCTTTTGCACAATATTTAAACAACGGCTAAAGATTTTCTGAAGCATCACCGCCACTAATTTTAACTACGAGCCGCCACTGATGATAACACTTCCGATCAGCTAACATGAGAAGCCAATAAAGCCACTGCCTGGTACTGCATCAGGGCATTTATTATTATTATTATTATTATTATTATCATATTATTATTATTATTATTATTATTATTATTATTATTATCGTGGCAGAATCATTAGCGTTCTGGACGAAGTGCTTTGCGGTATTTCGCCCGTCGCTACGTTCTGAGTTCAAATTCCACCGAGATCGATTTTGCCTTTCATCCTTTCGGGGTCGATAAAATAACTACCAGTTGGACACTGGGGTCGATGTAATCAACTCATCCCCTCCCCACAAATTGCCGCCCTTGTGGCAAAATTTGAAACTATTATTATTATTGCTGTTGTTGTGGTTGTTGTTATACTAAAGTAGTGATATAGTTAGTGACACTGTCCAATGAGGATGTTTTAATTTATCCAATAGGTCATTGACACGTGACCATTGCCTGTGATGTCATAAACAGGGGACATGCAACAAGTCATGCGGCAATAGGGATTCTTTGGGATCTGAAGATCCTCTAACAATAATCAGGGCGTGGATTCCATGTAAAATGCTTTTCTTAAATAGTACTTAGAACTACACATCGAATAATCATTTCTGTATTGCCCACAGGGGGCTAAACATAGAGGGGACAAACAAGGACAGACAAACGGATTAAGTCGATTACATCGACTCCAGTGCGTAACTGGTACTTATTTAATCGACCCCGAAAGGATGAAAGGCAAAGTCGACCTCGGCGGAATTTGAACTCAGAATGTAACGGCAGACGAAATACCGCAAAGCATTTCGCCCGGCGTGCTAACGATTCTGCCAGCTCGCCGCCTACACATTGAGTAATGTACTCTTAGATAAACGATTCTTGAAAACAAAACGGTATGGTCACGGTTGGAAAGCCTTTAATTATAAACGTGGGGGATCAGGGCTGAGCTGAGGCAAAGCAACAGCCACAGCCTTTACCTAATCCTCACTGCCCCTAATTCCCCTCTTATCCGAGGTGACCCTTAAGTCGTTCATTGAGATTTTGGTCGACGGAAGTTTCACCTACATTTGAATTAGATCAGTATTAACAGAGATGGGCGCTGCCCCGCCTTCTCTTAATAGATTACAACAAGAGTACTCAGATACTGCTAAAACTACTACTACTACTACTACTACTACTACTACTATTGCAACCACTAACAATAGCACTACTACCACCATACACTCCTGCTGCTGCTACTACTACTACTGCTACTAAGCTACTTAACATTCTGAGTTATTTAAGTAACAAACCTCACCACTACCTCCCCCTCATTACCACCACCACCACCACCACACATACTACCATCATCGTAACAATTACCTCCTCCCGCTCCCATATCCTGGTGGTAACACGTCTCTTTACAGCCTCTCTATTTTCATTACTCTCTACCTTGGCTTGTAACGATGACGATGAAGATGATGATGATTATTATTATTATGATGATGATGATGGTGCTACTCATTTACGTGAATCACCGCCAGAGATACTCAGCTGAAACGTCTTGATACTCCAAAGTACTCCCCGCTCCCCTCAATGTATACTCATGCCGTTCACTGCTCCTCAGTAACAGATCAAGACTGGTTTATAACTCTTTGACTGTCACCGATACTCTTGACGGTTCCCAACAGATATGCTGCAGATATACTCTCAAACGAGTACTGGCTGACTGGTACCATAGATGATGCATACTCGTTGACTGACCACAATACTCCGAGTGTCCATACATTAGATGCTCACCAGGGATACCTTGAAGATGGTACAAGCCGAAGATGCCCATTCACAACAGACAATCCACATCTATGGAGTGCATCAAACAGGCATAGCACACATCTAACTCGCAGGAGTACTCAAAGACAGAATTCATTCATCCTCAGTAATATACAATAGGAGAACAAACTGTAAGTAACTTGCACTCGTTGGAATTTATATTCTTCAGTGTTTGTAGAGAGAAAATACTCTTAAGGAGTTACCAGAGGGACCATACCTGTTGGTACTCTCAGTCGCTCCTCAAGATGTTTTGGTGACTGTAGTAAAATATACATCGTTTATACTCATCGATATTTACTGATGTTTTAGGGAGTAAATGTTGTTCACGATACTCTTTGGGATAAACACAGTGGAGTAACTAATATTAACTCCTTACTTTAAAGGAGTTTCAAAGATACTCGGTGATACTGTAATTGACAGCTGATATCCATAAACTCACTGATAATGGCTACGAAATATTCCAATAATCCCAACCGGATATCATTCTCTAACCATTAAATATGGCCACCAAAATTTACTTCCGGCTGCTTAACATTATTTTGTGTGGAGGAGGAAGTGCTCGATGCCAAGCTAAATACTTTGTGATATTTAATTTTATTCCACTACATTCCGAGTTCAAATCCCTTATGAGCAACCTTTACTTTACTTCCTCCTCAACACTCGATAATATTAAGTACCAGTAATAAACTGAGGTCATTCGGTGGATCACTCTTCCTCTTCTTTTTCGCCTTTCCTCTCTTATAATTTATAAGTGTGTAACAATGTAAAACCGCTCTATCGATTTTGTAGGTGGGCAGTCAGTCAATAAATTGTTGTTGTGACCCCAGCACAACCCTGATCGCGTTGTCTTATGATGAAAGAGAGTCCAACCGTGGCTATCCTATATTTTCTTGTTGTTTATCTCGGACCATTTTTTTTAGTTTTCTCTTAAGTTGGGCGGTTTGTTTTTTGAGCGAGATTTGACTGCTTTTTCTAGTAACCGTGTAGAGACGTTGGTTGGCCCATGATTCTCACGAGATTTTAGACTTACGTGAGTCACGTGACAAACTCAGACTGTATGCGTAACTGGGTGAACGCCTCGTCATTTTCAAGACACGGAGACAATTTCACATTTTCCCGATTGAACGGAACACCGCGCGTTAACCGGTATTTATGAGGGAAGCCTCCCCGTTAGATTCGGACTGACCCCGGCGTAGAAGAAAGAAAACTGGGTCCTTCACCCACTCCCATCCCTCTCTATTCCATTCATGTTATGGTTCTCTAGCCCCACGTCAACCCTAATTTAGCAGAGCTATGATTAAAGACGTTCTGTTCATGACCATCCCATTCTAAATTCAGGAATAGTATATCTATGACTATATTATCCTATGTATCCTTCTCTTTCTTAAGGCTGTACAGTGTGACTTATGGAGGGCTGGCTGCTATTTCTAGGAAGGTTACAGACTAGCTCGGTCACTAGTCATGTTTATCACGACATCGACCAACAACCACAACGACCTCTTCTGTCTTGGAAGGAGTGAAAAGGTCACGGAACCCTCCTCCTCTGCTTAATTAAAAGCACATACGTAATTAGTAATTAGTCTAACGTGATGAGAATTCTACCGAACCATTTGTATTATTTACTTCTCAACAACATTTAATCCGTTGACAACGGAAATAAATTATTTCAATCCACCCACTGAGAATCGAACCTCGCACTAACAGTTTTAGTTTGGTGAATAATTTACTGCAGTTTTCGTGTCGATATTTACTATCAAAATGCTGTTTACGCACGTGCAGTCACCCACGTGTGTGTGTGTGTGTGTGTGGTGTGTGTGTGTGTGTGTGTGTGTGTGCGTGCGTGCGTGTGTGTGTGTGTGTGGTGTGTGTGTGCGTGTGTGCGTGTGCGTATTTGTGTGTGTTTGTGTGTATGTATGTTTGTGTGTTTGTGTGTGTGTGTGTGTGTATGTATGTTTTTGTGTTTGTGTGTGACCTGAATATGACTTTAAACCACATCTGGAGGTGAGGCCCTCGCGGGAGAGGGTTCCAGGTTTGTGAGGAGTGTGGAACCTCTTCTGAGCCATTATTGTTCCCAGGTTTAATCTGACTCAGAGTAGTAACACCTGCCAGGATCCCAGCCATGGGTTAATTAGCATATCAAGGAATTGCCCTAGGAAGAGGGTCGCCCAGAGACACCCCAACGGACACAGGGTAGATAAGGCCCTCCGGCTCTTTAGCTGCTCACCAAAGAGAAGATAACTCCATACAAATCCTGCATCCTGATAACTGTTGGGATTGTAACATTTGTTGCATCAGACGAGAGAGAGTGGGACTGGCCCCGCACAAACCATGACCCCCGATAGAAATAATGATAAATCTCCGCTGGCTTGTGGGGAAATTTACTGAGTATTTGGAAAAGGCTAAGAAAGAAGAGAGAATAAACCTCTACAGAAAATCCTGAGAAATTCAGGAAACGAGATAAAAACTACACACAAATATGCAAATTCATTTATATATGCACACACACGCACTTTGTGTGTGTGTGAGCATACATGTACGTAGATACATATGTGGATAAGAACACAGACACCTGTATGCATGCACACATATACGAAAATGTGTATGGACATACATACATGCATATATACGTATACTGTATACGAATATAGACAAGTAAAAATCTAAACATACATACACATATACACATATAGATTTGTGTGTATGAACACACACACACTTTTTCTTTATAATGAACACACACACACACACACACACACACACACATACACACACACACACTCTCTTCCTTATTATTCTATTTCCCATCCGGAATAATTAAATCTATTTATGTACATCTGAACATATACACTCCTTATGTATCTAAATATATATACCCCTTATATACACCCTAACTCATCCCTACACCTTTATACAACCGTAGTCATGGTAACCCTTACTCTGGTTACTCTGGTTGGGGTCTCTTATGTAATATCTGTCCGACAATACCTAAAATAAACTCCTTAAATCTCACCTAAGCGACCCCTTCCCCTTTGTCCATCTGTAATTATGCTAACCCTTGCTTCATGTAGAAGGGGTCACCTATTTATGTAACAGTTGTGTAAAATAGCTGTTAAAATAAATCCCTGGTCAGTCACCTAACTGACCCCAAGACCCCTTTGGGTCTGTAATTATACCCTTTCCTTCTTCCCACCACCCGCCAAGGTAGGGCTATGGCTATTTAGGCCCTGTTCACAGACATTATTGCTGTAATGGGGGGGGGTATTAATTAGATGTTTCTATATCGAGACGCTTGTTAGACACTTCCTGTTTCAGGTAGTTACGACTGTACACACACGCACGCACACACACACACTCACACACACACACACACGTATATATATATATATACATGTGCAGGTGTGTATATAATCTGTGGTACATATGTATATATATAAATGTATATATGGTCAGTAGGATATATATGTATATGTACACACACACAAACGTAGTCGGTAGGATATATAGGCACATACAGGCGTGTATATAGTCTGTAGCATATATATATATATATATATATATATATATTGAGCAAAATACTTTATTTCACGTGGCTCTGTTCCACTCAGCAGGCAAAAAGGAATTGTATTTGTATTTCAAGGGCCAGCCTTGTCACATTCTGTTTCACGCCGAATCTCCCTAAGAACTACGTGAAGGGTGTCTGTTTCTGTGGAGTACTCAGCCACTTGCACATTAACCTAACTCATAGACGGTTCTATTGATCGGATCAACTGGAACACTCGTCGTCGTAACCGACGGAGGATCAGTTAATATTTACAAATGTAATATTTGCATATTTGGCAGGATACACACATGTGACCATTTTGCAAAGAACGGAATTCTTAGCGAGATTTTTCATCTTCCTCTTCATAATGTTCCGTTTTTCTCGACCATTTTCTTTGATTCGTCTCAGATCCTACCATTTAAAACCTGCCGGTTTACAATTCTTGTTGTCCCCTTTACACCGGCAGTTTTCTATTTTCCAGATCACTGAATCATAATCTTCATGAATTTTGTCAAACTGATTCTAGGTTTTCTTCCTAAATCCATCCTGCATCTGTGTCACATCGAAGACTTTTGTTCTTCTTCGAGACGTGTGGAAGATGTTTGCATCCATTAAAGAACAGCTGGACAAGGCCCTTTGTGCCAAACTCTGTAAAAGCACCACCTTACCTTCATGGACTGCCATGAAGAAGGAAAACTGACGATAGTAGAGAAGGCCATGCTTGGAATAGTCTTGAAGGACTATATCTGAAATGAGATCCTTTTAGAGACGGATTGACATGAACGATGCAATCATGGTCTGGTGGAAGCATAATTTGTACTCGTCCAGACATACACAAGGTTCACAGAAAGCAAGAGAACTTATGTTGTAGTTGAGTGGCATCCGAGGGATGGTGAGAGACCGCTTAGATCACCTCCAAGACGATTGGAAAACTAAATATTCGTTTCTACTCTAGGCACAAGGCCGGAAATTTGGGGGAGGGGGCCAGTCGATTAGATCGATTCCAGTATGTAACTGGTACTTATTTTATCGACCCCAAAAGGATGAAAGGAAAAGTCGACCTCGGCGGAATTTGAACTCAGAACGTAACGGCAGACGAAATACGGCTAGCATTTCGCCCGGCGTGCTAACGTTTCTGCCAGCTCTGCGTGTGAATGTGTGTGGGCGCGCGCGCGTATGGTAGTAGCTGTAAAAGCTACATGAGTGCTACACGAGAGTCTGAATTTTTATGCAAGGCAATTCCTTGCACGAAACGCTGAGCCTCTGCATCACTTTATGTAACTTCACAATTAATGAAGAAAGAATCATATTTCCTCTACTTTATGCATTGCGTTCTATTCCGTTTTAACCATCAAATCTACATACATATGTGTTTATATACGTGTGTTGTGTGAGTGTCTATATGTGGATATGTGTGTATATGATATATATATACATACACACATATGTACGTATATATGTATATGTGTTACGCGGGGAGTCGTAAGGTTACCTATATCTTGTGTGTGTGTGTGTGTGGTGTGTGTGTGTGTGTGTGTGTGTGTGTGTGTGTGTGTGTGTGTGCGTGCGATATTTAAACTTCATTCCAAACTGTGTTGATGACACCCATTACTTCCCCTTCTTCCTGAAAAACTGTCAACTCAACCTTTATAAATCAGTTCAAGTCTCTAATATAATAATATCCTCCCTGAAATCTTGTTTAATCACTGACCTTTTCTCTAATCTACTTAAATTTGATATCTCTTCCATCTTTAACTCCTCTCTCGTCACTGGCCATATTTAACACGGCTTTATATTACAAACAACTGACCTTTTTTTCTTGGACTATTTAACACCGCCATCTTTAGATAATTTTACTCTACTCCATTTAACTCTATTATGTCCACTGTCACCGACACACCTTTGTCCCCCACATATAACTGACCTCTTTACACCTTATTTATTCAATCATGTCTGACACATTTCATTAAGATTCCTCCCATATTTAACTTACTTTCTTTCCGCCATCTTAAATTGGTCGGTTGATGAAAATTTCAATGATATTTTCCACCATTTTGGTTCCTCTGAAACTCTATTAAACATGGATTTCGCCTCGCATTTAATGGGTCAAATATCAAGTTAACCTGACCTTTGTCCGCCTACTTAAGTAATTTCATGTGTTGCAGCCGTTTTTAACTACCTTTTCGTGGACAAGCTATACTCACTTGACTTCATTTCCGTCCTGAGAGGGCTGAGTAAACCGTCTGGCTTCGGTTTCTATTTTATTCACGCCAAAATGTTTCATAAATGGCATTATCAGCAGATAAGCTCTTTTTGCAACTTGTCAGCATGACATCAACTACACATACAAGACATCTTGATTTGTCGGTCGTATTGAAACGCAGCAGACGACAGATTCAGACAAAGCTTGATGTAGAACCCAGTTATTTATTGTCGGCAGATCTCTCCAGTTGGTAGCTTTGTTCTTGTTAAAATTTTTTGTGTTTAAAAATTAACATCGTTAATGTCATTCTTTATCTCAGACCCACTCTTATTAAACAGATCCATTATTCTACTTCTTCACTTTCTTCATTTACTCCTTGATTTTTTTCTCAGTCACAACGTTGCATTACTCAGTTGCTTTAAGATTTGGTATCTTGAGCTTCTTCAAGTCTCGTCTTCAATTACATAGGCCCAGGATAACATCCTATGAATTCTCTCTTTCTTTTCGTCAGTCTTTCGATAGCTTATTAATGAAGTACCACCTTAATGCTATTACACATAGAGTTGACATATATGCGTGTAGCAAAGTGAGAGCAACAAACCTGCCGCCCACGTTGATCTAAAAGACTGCCGCGGAGCCTGGCTCTTTCAATTTGTCCACATCGAATCTTATACGTGGAGTTCTTAACTTAAAGAGCTTCATCGGTTTCAGCATTGAGTTATACCATGTCGTGATTCGTGTCTATATCAACCCCAGGGAGGGTCCTTGTCTGCAAGAATATTTGGGATGCGAGGACAAAGTTGATCTGGTTTGGTTATGAGTGTAACAATTAGGTACAGGCCACGTTTTAGGACGAAAAAAAAAGAGCTACCAAATAAGAAAAAACGACCAATCGCGACTGTTCTTGAGGGCAAAAAGGGTTTTATCTTGACAGGCGAGGCTGCTATTGTCGAAAGATGGCTTGAGTGTTGCAAAGGATTTTGAAACGAAACTCAATCGAGACACCAACGTTTTGGACAACGTATGCAACAACAACAACAACAACAACAAAGAATTTGAATGGAATTGGAAGAGGCTGTGCACGGACTCAATGAGAGAAAACCAGCAGAAGTGAACCAGATGCCAGATGAGCTTTTGTATGATAGAGGGAGAGAAATCATCGTGATAGAGTCAGAGATTGTCAGAGAATATGGGGAGTAAAGGAGGCGCCAAAATGATGGGCCCGTGCAGCTACACGAGCGCCTGTAATGCTCACGCGCGCGCACACACACACACACACACACACACACACACACGTACATATATATATAAAAGACTATGGAAACTGAATTTTTCTTTCGTCACACGAGCTTCATGCCGCGCCCATCCTTAGGCGAGAACAGTTGCTCGTTGGAACCGTCCTCAGCTGAAGATCGTTAGTGGCGTAAAACATGAGTCCTGAAATGAAAATTGATTGTCTACTCTATAACATGTATTGAGGACTCTTCTGTGATTTGGTCCACACAATTCAACGCCGTGTAGGTGTGTGCATGTTTGTATGCTTGTGCTTATTTTTATCTGTGCATTTTTATGTGTGTGTGCATGCGTGTGGGTGCGCGTACTGATTTGCATGCATACACACGTGACTATATTTGTATATCTGTATTTACCTATTCATGTGTCCTGCTTAGTATGTACATACACACATATTCTACATTTAACACCAATTTCTCTGAATGTGTGTGTGTGTGTGAGGGGGGGTATTAACGCCAGTGTGCCAGCCTCTATTTCCTTTAGATTCTGCTATCTTTCATATATATATATACATACATACATACATACATACACACAAATACATACACACACAAACACATACGCACACACACACGCACGCACATACGCACACACACACACATATATATATATATATGTATATATTATTGATTATACATACACTAAATAAATTGTATTCTACGTCAGCGAGTCTGTATAACAATCCATTAACTAATTATCGTTTATTTATTATGCATTTTTCTAATTAATTGATGAATTGCATTATTTATTTTTCACACCCTCCGACTATTCTCGGTGCAAAACTCCATTTCAAGGTTGCTTCGTAGCTTTCGCTTTATTAACCAAATAACTCGTTTTTTTTATATCTTTAAATACTGTAAATTATATATGTCTTTAGATATATTTATATACTCTGAAATATATTTATACACCCTGGAAAATATCTATTTACACATGTATATATAACCTGAAATATATTTATATACACATGTATATATTCTGAAATATATTTATATACACATGTATATACCCTGAAATATATTTATATACACATGTATATTGAATGCAAATCTTGCAAGTTTCTCATTTAGTTTGTAATTGTTCCTTCGTCGTGGATTTTCTTTCTCTTTCGTTTTAACTTTGGATCAATAGAAAATCCTTTGATTCGTTTCTGTCAATGAACTGCGGCCATACTGGGGCATAGCCTTGGCTAGTTTCTAGTGGAACAAATCGACCTAAATGTCTTCTGCTGAACAGCTAAGTTAGGGGAATGGGACATAAACAAACCAACACCGGTTGTCAACAGGTATAGAGATACATATTAATCAGTTGGGAGCATGTGTCGAGTATTCCGATAGAAGAGGACGTGAGGCAAAAAGACTCTACCAATATGAGGGTTTTACAGGTGTCGCAATAGACCAGTTTGCAGAAATTTTGTTTCAGCTTGTAAGGGGAGGGGGACGAAGGGGGAAATGGTCAGTTACAAGTTGATTGTGAGTGGAGAGATGTCAAAATACAAAAAAAATTTTTTTAAATAATAATAATAATAATAAATGCCGGAACCATCTTCAGCACCTCAAGAAAGGTTGCTGAATTTAGTTTATCCTGGTCTCTCACAGAGTTATAAAAAAAACATGGGGTATTTTCGAATGTGCCATCTTGGCTCCCCAAAATGAAATTCCGCTGGATATTAAGGGTACCGTCACTCAATAAGTACCTGACCAGTTCAGATGGTACCTCTCAGCCCACAATGTAGTCGATGTTGACGATCCTGACAACAAGAGTTTCTCAGTTCTTCCACCCCCCACCCCCGCCTACAATCTCAAAATAGGAACAAACATTATTGTTGCTACGAAGTTTGGATGCACCAAAAGTCTGTAACAGTACAAGACAAGAAACCGCATTTCTTACGCTCCACCCCCGTGTAATCGAAGCACCGATGAAGATTGACTTTGCCAAAGGAAAAGATAGTATCTATTTCATACACACACACACACACACACACTCACACACACACACACACACACCTCATCCAATCAGATTTTCTGTTTCATTTCGTAAACGTTTTTAGTACCCAGTGTCATTGTCTTTTTCTTTGATCATCAACCAATCCCAAAGACAGTCCGTCGGGGTTCCTAGAATTGAATTAACCGGACCAAGTTCCTCTCATAGTTAGCTTTGTGATGTCTTCTCGGGTGATGGGAAAACAGACATCTTTTAATCTGACCACCAAACCACACAACTTGAACTGTCGTCAACTCCAGAGCTAACCCCCACCGCCACTACCGCCCCACTCCTCTTGTCAAATAAGTCACAGTTCTGTTTCAGGTGTTGTACTTCAATTTAGAATTAGAAGAAAAAATATAAAGTAAGCAAAGTATTTTCTGAAGTCAGAGAATTCAAAATTATCAAATAGACAGATTCTCAAAAGCTTCTGACATCGGGAAACCGTGGAAAACATTCAACATTCGTCTGTATTATATGGCAATAAGAAATATGCAAATGTAATTAAGAACAAACGGTACAAATCAGAAATTTGAGTCAATTAAATTGAACAAAAAGTATTTTTCTAAAGAGTCACTGCATTACAATACAAAACAGATTTGTACCAACAAAATTAGACACAAAAAAAGTGTAATAAGTCACATATTCGGCGCCGTGATAACGCCGGTTACCTCTGCAAATTGTGTGTGTGTGTGTGTCGATAGATAGATAGATAGACATATATTTCAAGTCAAAGAACTCAATACATAAAGGGGGTGTATATATTTATTGAATAACCATGACAAAAGCATAAAGCCTCTAGTTTCGTTGTCATCAGAATTCGTCAGAGGATATTTCCTGTCGAATTCTGTTTCTGTGATTCCTTGAGACGACGCTAAAAACCAAACCCTGGCCAATCATTGGTTCCCTTTCAGACACGTGTTTCATCTTATCTGTTTACTCGAATAAGCTGGCCAATATCTTGACATGCGTACGCACGCGGCGTGTGTGTATAGATACAAATACATACACACACACACACAATTGTGTGTGTGCATATATATTTATATATATACACACACACACATATAGTCATGCTACAGGTTCGGGTTAATTAATCCAGTGCTAACCCATGCAGTGAATTAGGTTTTAGCTTGTATCCGATTAAGACGTTACGTCAGTGAATACGAATGCGGAGAGCACGGGAGTGGACGCGCTTACAGAGACGCACACACAACAGACACACACACACACACACACACACACACACACACACACACACACACAAGGAATTTGGCTCAACATTATTATTATTATTATATAAGGGCCGAAGAGAACCAACCAAGTACTACATTTGTCACTGCACTCTAAAAATTAGAACACATCTTTTTTGTCAAAGACTTGTAGAACTGATCGATTAATCGAGGTCATTTGAAAGCAGATGTACATACATACACACACACATACACACACACACATACATACATACATACATACATACATACATACATACATACATACATACTACATACATACATACAGGCATGAATGTCTGCATGTAAACAATTCAAACCTAATCTGAATGGAAAATCTGATTTATAATTTTGAATTTAAAACAAATTTCAATGCGAAACAGAGAAATAAATTAGTTCCCAGCTCGCATGAGATTTGAAACCGTACCTAACTTTTCCAAGATGAGGGTGTTTGATAACTACAGTACTCCAACGTATAGTGTATTTACAGTGCTGTCTAAGGAAGATGATTGGGAAAGTGGGGTTGTGTTTGTGGTGGGGGTGGGGCACACGTTTTCATTTCGGTTTTGCGTCATCAAATTTGGAATATCCGATCCAAGCAGATCCAGCAGAGTTGCTTTTGCATCTCTCCTCCATTCCATTGTGACAAAGATGCCGTCTGTAGAAACTCGAACCAAAATCGCCGCACCGAGTCTTTTGGTTACCGTTCCTTCGTAGTAGCTTCTTTCACCTCAAAATACATCGACATTATTTCTACGACGAAGACAAATGGAGAAATATATCCTTCTTGAAGCAATGCCATTGAAATGCCTTCGTCGAGATTCCTACTCTCCCGTTAACTTTAGCAGATCTTCCATTTCGGTTGTGTGTCTGTGTGAATGAGGGGAACGGGGTCTTCGTCTTCAGTTAGCCTACTCTAGGCTCCAAAACATAACTAATATGAACTGTTCTCTAGCACGATAGCTGAGGGTAGCAAAACCTAACCTGTTTTCATTACAAATAATGAAAGAAATGGGTTGGATATGTCCATAAATCTGCTCTCCTCGTTGGTCTTGCTTTCACACCATAAAATATTTTAAGCTCCCTTGAGGAAACGGGCGAATTTGAAGCCCCTTTTTCATCGTCCAAGTTTTTACTACGTAGACAAGAATGCTCTGTATTCGGCCCCGAAGAAGGCGAGCCCCTTCATATTTGAAATGTTTGATTAACGGATTGTTTTAAAGCCTGTTACTGGTACTCCACTAACTTTTCTACTATCAGCATGTATGTGTGTGTGTGTGTGTGTGTGTGTGTGTGTGTGTATGTGTGTGTGTATCTGTGTGTGTGTATGTATATATATATATGTGTGTGTGTGTGTATCTGTGTGATTCCGACGTACGTACACACACACATACGCACACACATTTCATAAATATTTGATCGGTCAAATTTTTGACTGTCAAATTCTTCTCTTGGCCTTTGTCTCATCCCTTTGTCGCTGCCCTTGTTCTTTTTGTTGTTGTTGTTGTTGTTGTTAGTAGTGTGGTGGGGGGGGTTGTGGTGATGCTGCTGCTGCCTTGTAAATGGTGATGTAATGGTTGTTGTAGGCGAATGGGGTGGTTATGAGGGTGAGCTGAAGGAATGGTTGGCGGTGCCGATGGGGGTGTGGAAACAGGTGGTGGAGAGGAGAGAAATATAGAAAGATAAAGAAACCATGAGACGAGGTGGTCTGATTAGGAGAGGTAGCGACTAATAATGACAAAGGAGGGGGAGGGTTATTGATTTGTATTAGATTTGTTCGGCGGTGGAGGGAGCAGTGTTAGGGGCCAGAGGGTTTGTAAAGAACTTAAACCCAAAACCAACAAACGTATTCATGTTTCTACATAAACATACACAGATTTACAATTTACAAAAGGGGTTGGACACGTGTACTCTCTCTTAAATCTTTGAGGACAGATTTATGTTCATAATACAACAGATATATAATAACAGATAACTGTATTTATCAAAAAATGCTATGAGGATAAAAATAAACCTTCTTTTTTTATGCTGTTCAATAAAACCACCTTCAGCTCCAACAACTGCTTCTGTATGAGATCAAAATCATCTACATGCTCGAATCTAGTGGTCCTGGTTCATTTTGGACATTACTCTGACTAGGGCAGCTTTCAGAGAATCTTTTGGTGTTATGGGCATGTTCATTGACCTCTCTCTCAACAACACTTCACATGTAATAGTCCAATGGATTGAGATCTGGGGAATTAGGAGGCCAAATGATAGGGGTTATGTGATCATGAAAATTATCAGCCATCCATTCCTGTGTTACTAGAGCCATGTGAGATAGTGCCGAGTCTTACTGAAACACATATGGCTTTCCATTGCATACACTGTCTATCCAGTGCGCGCGCGTGTGTGTATGGGCCAATATTCATATTAGATAGCTATACGCACATACATAGAAGTAGAAGGGGTCAACTGTGTTCTTTTACAAACCACTTGCCAACTGATGCCCCACATTCTCCAAAACACCTAAAGTCGATCGTCCAAATCACCCCACCCCCCCACCCAGGAATCGATCACCCTTTTACACCCAGGCAGGAGGAGATCCACGCAATATTGAGGAACTTGCAGCCAAGTCTGGCTGATCTGGTCCTGGCATTTATGCTGGTGTCTTGTGGTGATGTTACCGATATAGGGACTGGTGTGACATATAGGACGAGTGCACTTGAAGGTGGGAGAGTCTGTAATTAATATATTATAAGAATTAGGGAAGATCTTGCTTCAGACTTTGGCATGGAAGAAGAAGAAGAAGAAGAAGAAGAAGAATGGAGGATATTACCAGATTCGTTCGCCACATTAAGAAGACTGTAAATTGGAGTATTTAACGGTCCGTAATTATGTAATTGTCTTCTAAAAAGGCTGAGAGATGCAATCAAAATTTGGTCGGCGTCTTTCGAAAGGTTGTCTGTTTGCACTTCCTGTGTCCTAGTATTTCATGTACTTTATCCCTGGACCTCGAACAAACATTTGCCAAACGCAATAACGATCGTGGGCCAACCTTCACTTCACTGACCAAATAATTAGGGAACCTTAAAGGTCTTGGCCGTGGATCTTATGTCTGTCACGAGCCCATAGCCTCATTAGATCGGCGGCGTGTATGTGACCGAGATTACAAAACTGACAGCCACGCTTGAACGAACGACCAGTCAGTCACAGAGTTAAATACACCCCGGGTATTACTGGTGAGTATTTCCAGTTGAGTGGAGTGAAACTATGTAAAATGGGGAGGGTGCTCCAGATCTTAATGTACCGCCCGACCTGGGAATCGATCCTACGACCTCACTAAACATAACCACAACGAAATGGTAGACTGGGATATAAAACAGGGACAACTACAAAAAAAAAAAAGAGTCGATACCGGAAGAAGTGCTCCAGTATGGCATGTGCAGTGCAATATGTATTAAACAGGAAATGATGTCGAGATGAAAATATAAGGGGGTTCAACAAGTGTCTGTATATAGTCAGTTATTTAGCGTGTTTATACACCGTGCATATATATATATATATATATATATTTATATATATACACACATACATAAACACGCACTCAGACAGATACGTATATACACATATTCAATATATACACTTTATATACGCAATTTATGTGGGTGTGCATGTGTGTATGTATATAAATATGTGTGTGTGTGTAATGTATATATGTATATAAGAATGTATATATCTTTGTGTGTTTATAGATGTTTATGTATCTTATGCGCACATATAAATGCTTATTTCTTATCCATTGTGTCTATATAATTATATGCATGCATACATGTATCCATGTATGCATGTGCATATATGTGTGTGTATATATACATATATGTATATATATATATATATGCATGTATGGTTAAATGTGTGTGTGTGGTGTTGTTCTAAGCGATGCAGCGCGTCTGTGTTAAAACTGTGCACATATTAATTGGCCTCAATTTGAATCAGTCAACAGACGAGGAGGGGTGAAAGGGCAACGTCTGTGGAAATTCCCCAAAATTTTACCAGCTGAAATTTATCATACGCACAGACACACACACACAGACACACACACGCGCACGCACGCACACACACTGACACGTACACGTAACAATGTATACATGTTCTGTACGCGTTCGCATACACAAGCGGCCCGGCATTCATACCACGTAATTCAATCGTGCAACAGACGGATATGTTTTTACAGTCACAATGTAAGACAGACATGCACACACCCACATACAGATGCGTGCACGCACACATACACATGTATACACGCAGATACACACACACACACATTCATTCTCACGCATACACGTGTATCTACACTGACATAAATACACACATCCACACACACACACGTGTTTCAGTCACAGGACTCAGGTCATGCTGGGGCATGAAGATTTCTCTAAACTATTGTTCCTAACTTTGGTCTAAAGGGGTGTAAGAATTACTTTCAGATCCCAAAAACTTTCTCTCAAAGACCCTCACATCACGGTCCTTGCTCTTCAGACACAGTTTGGTAATTAAAATTCCTCAAACCTACAACTGTGTTCAAAGGTTTTCAGAAACCAATCCAAAGTCATCCCAGAGCAGAAGAATTCTAGCAAATAGTAAAAACCGAAGCTAAACCACGTCTCATTTACGACGACGGACAAAAGGGAGACGAGGTGTGGCCCTTTTACATCAATCATTTTGAATCGGGAATGACGTTCGATCCTACACCTCGTGAGGTTTGGAAGAAGTTTTATCCAACGTTTTAGTGAAAATGGAAAATGTGGAATATTGAAATGCGATGCAGAGAGAAAAAAACCCTGCAAAGAATGGAATAGGAGCAAAAGTGCTTTTCTACCATCAAAACTAAGGAGAGCAAGTTTGGGAAATCCTCGTTCCACATCACATTAGATATTTAAAAGAGGGGAAAATACCTTTACTGTCGAGTGAGTCGAAAATCATCTTGCTTCATAAAAAGGGTGATAAAAAGACCTTCGAGACCACTGCCCCGTATGCTTCTTGTCTCACTTTTGTAAGCTGTCTATAAAGGTCATGGTCACCAGATTACCGAAATATCTCGATGACCAACAACCGAGGGAGGAGAAAGGTTTCCGTAAGAACGATGGATCATATATTCACTCTAACACAGCTTATAAAACAAGGGAAAGAATACAAGCTGCCTCTGTGAGTCGCTTTCGTCGATCACAAAACGGCCTTCGGTGGCATCGAGGTGAATGCAGTGCTGTAGTCTCTAAAAATGCTAGGAATCAAAGAACAATACACAATAGATTGGAGTTCTCAGAGAAGTGATCCCGACATGTACCACAGGTATAGCTCTAACTCCCCTCCGCCGTAAGAGTTCTAGTCAAGGATGTCAGACAAGGGGATGCTATCTCTCCAAAGCTCTTCCCTACATGTCTTGAGACGGCCACTGGAGACATTGATTGGACAGGTAGCGTGAACAACAACGAGCTACTAACACATCTCCGATTCAACAATGACATCTTACTCATCACAAAAAAACTCCAGATCAACTGCAGACTATAGTGAGGAAGCTCGACATCCAAAGCTCAGTAGTTGTCCTTAAAATAACCGCATAAAAACAAAATGAACGCGGCTCGAAAATGTAGCACGAGGTGGGAGCGCGGTTACTTCTTCCATTGTTACACTTTTATCTGAAGTGGTATCTTATCTTCGTTACTTGGAAAACGAAGGACAAAACACTTACAAAGAAATGGAGAGATGTGACAGGAAATGAGGACAGTTTTAGAAAGAGATAATTTTTTCAGGATTAAAGAGTCTTTCCATATTTAAGAGATGAGGAATTAAGTACATTATTTACAATTGATGGATATTTGTCCTCATCTTGTTTGTTGTTAACACAACGTTTCGGCTGATATACCCTCCAGCCTTCATCAGAGTTCTCATTCCTAAGGTAGATGTTGTTATTGTTATTATTATTATTATTGTTGTTGTTATTCAGGTAACTGCCTGGAATCGAACTCGGAATCTTGGGGTTAGTAGCCCGCGCTCTTAACCACTACGCCATATGCCCGTCAATTGTAAATAATGTAAATAATGTACATAATTCCTCATCTCTGAAATATAGAACTGTATTATCCAATCAGTACGGAGCTAACATTAGACTTCAATGGAGACTTATAGAGAAACTCCATCAACAACTGGCTCGTCTTTCAAACCATCCAACTTTCTTGTGTCGATGTAGAGACTGAAAGCTAATGCCAATATATATATATATGTATATGTATGTATGTATGTATGTATGTATGTATGTATGTGTCAGTGTTTATAATCGACACACACACACCGCTTGGCAACTTGCGTTGGTTTGTCCTCATGACTTAGAAGTTCGGCGACAGATATCGGTAGAATTGGCAGCAGACTTGAATTTTGTTTGACTAAACTGTTAAAGGCGATGCCCCAGCATGGCCGCAATCCAATGACTGAAACGAGAAAAAAATATAAAATATGTTGTCTGTGTGTATCACATCTCCCCCCCCCGCCTTTCGACTGATTTTCCTCCTCTGTGCCATAGATCGGTGTCACACCCAGTCTCTCAGCTGACTTCCTCCTCCTCCTCCCTCACGCCCCACCCCCACTCTTGTGCCACTCTCTCGTCGCTAATTGTTGTCACGGGCGAAACAACTGGATAACTGGATCCACTTCAGAAACTATTACGGTCATATATGCCAGTGAGTGCGGACGTGTGGCTTGTGTGTGTGTGTGTGGTGTGTGTGTGTGTGTGTGTGTGTGCGTGCGTGTGTGGTGTGTGTGTGTGTGTGTGTGTGTGTGTGTGTGTCTGTGTGTGTGTGTGTGTGCTGTTCAGTCTTAATGTATTATTGACCGGTGACGATAATCCTTCGAGTGTTTCCTCAACAAACAAATCCACCTCACTTAACCAATCTCTGTTTTGTTCTCCTTTTGGCGTTTATGTATGGAACATGACAAAACTATGGAACGACATCCAATACATAATTCATTACATACGCACACACACGAGCGCGCGCGCACACACACACACACACACACACACGCACACATATTATTTGTAAAGCATTTAACTGGTAAACCGATATTTTAAACGAAGAATGAATATACATATATACATACACATATATGTGTATCTATACACACGCACACAGATTCACACACATGTATGTATGTATGTATGTATGTATGTATGTATGTATGTATGTATGTATGTATGTATGTATGAATGTTTGTATGTATGTATGTATGTATGTATGTATGTATGTATGTATGTAAGTGTATGTATGTATGTATGTATGTATGTATGTATGTATGTATGTATGTGTAGTGGATCTTGCAAGCATGAAGTGGATTCGATCCACCACAGCCAACTTTAAATTAACACTGATTCTTCAACCGTAGGAACAGTTCTGTTGCAGTATTAATTTAAATTTGGTTATGGCGGATCGAATCCATTCATGCTTGCAAGATCCACTACATATTCAATACTACCTAGGTGGACTGTTACACCATCGGAATAATAAAATGGTGCTAACAAAATACAATTTCAAAAGAAATTATTTCTCAGTTCTCAATAAACTTCCAACCATGTTACAGTTTTCAAAATAACCATAGAATTACCATGGATACTTCTGCTAGCAGGTAGTAGTGATATGACAGCAGAAAATTCATTTTACAATTCTTTCATATTATAGCTTGGCAGTGAATGGTGCAATGCCAGCTAGCAACTAAAGGAGATTTCTTCTTCGTCAATGCAACAAAACTAGATTATACACCAAACAGTGCTCGTTTCCCATTCATGTGAATGGCTCCTATTTAGGCACTTCAAAGGCGGCGAGCTGGCAGAAACGTTAGCACGCCGGGTGAAATGCGTAGCCGTATTTCGTCTGCCGTTACGTTCTGAGTTCAAATTCCGCCGAGGTCGACTTTGCCTTTCATCCTTTCGGGGTCGATAAATTAAGTACCAGTTACGCACTGGGGTAGATGTAATCGACTTAATTCGTTTGTCCCCTCTATGTTTAGCCCCTTGTGGGTAATAAAGAAACATAAAGAAACATTTTGGCTCTTCAAGTTTACCAAGTTTTGGAAACACTAGTATATTAGAACTGTTCCATAAACCATTCATCATTCTCCGTTGCCCATTATTCCTGAAAGGGTCGTGAGAGTGGATTCTTCCAGCACCTCTTCCATGGGATCGTGTCAGAAGCAGCCGTCGTTACACTCTCCAGCGTCAGCAACTGAAATCTTTCGATATTATCCAACCAGTTCATTCTTGGTCTGTCTCTCCGTCTTCGACTGAGTGGCTCAGCTTGAAGAATCTATCTTGCGATTCTTTTCAGTCCAATTCTTATCCTACACCTGCGGTGAGACCCTTAATGTGAAGAAGTAGTGGTTCGACCTAGAGAGACTCCTTCATCCCCGGGGCACGCACCCTAGTGAGTAAAGTTACTCAATAAACTGTTAAATTAAAACAACCGACACAGATGTCGGGTGGGAAAAAGATCCCAGCCACTGTTCAACACCACTGACCTCTAGCAATGTGACACGGCCACAGAAAATATCTTGTTGGATTGTCCAAAGGTATATTGATTAAATGATCGGTTCCGCAAAGCGAAATTAGATGGATTAAACGCGAAAAGTATAACAACACAGATAAGATGTTTGAAAGAAAAGAATAAAAAAAAAATGGCGGTGCCCCAGTCTGGCCGCAGTCCACTGGTTGGAACTTGTAAAAGAGTAAAATAGAATAAAATAAAACAAAATGAGATAAAATTAAAAAGATGAGGTTGTTATTAAACGTAATTGGTTGATGTAAAATGTTGCCACCGGATGTCGCATCTTTCATGTTTAATTAAAATTGACACCTTTTCCACTTCAACCGGAAGTGACACCTTTCTGAAGGTCAGCCATAAAACAGCGTTCCCTGTTTAATTGTTGGTGTGATCTGAGAAAATAGGTTAGTAGTAGTAGTAGTAGTAGTAGAGGTGGTGGTGGTGGTGGTGGTGGTGGTGGTGGTGGTATCGGTGGTTATTTATCGTTGTCGTGGTGGATATATATTGTAAATATGGTGTGAGGTGATATATTGGTTGCGGCGGCGGTGGTGGTGGTGGCGGCGGTGGAGGCGGCGGTGGAGGCGGCGGTGGAGGCGGCGGTGGAGGCGGCGGTGGAGGCGGCGGTGGAGGCGGCGGTGGAGGCGGCGGTGGAGGTGGCGGTGGTGGTGTGCGCGCGTGTGTGTGTAGGGGTGGATGTAATGTACTTTGCAGAGTCGTGTGACGTTGGATGGTGTGGTGACATGGGTGGGTAAGTACGAGGTGGTTGTGTGAGGTAATTTTGAAGTTAATGATGTAATAGAGGGGGTGAGGAGGAGGAAGGGGAGAAGGAGGAGTGGTTGGAGTGGAGTGAAAGGGAAGCAGCGATGAGTGGAGCCTTTCTAATGAAAGAGTGAATTGGGGGAAGACATTGAGTGGCGTGCGAGAGTGTGAGTGTGAGGTAACGAAGAGATGGAACGAAGTCAAAGGTGGGAAAGGTAAATTGAGTGAAAGTGGACGTCCTTGAGTGTATGTGGAGTGGAGTGGAGGTCATTGAGGGAGGAAGATGTTTTGTGAGTGCCCTAGAAGAGTGGGGGGAGGAGCTGTCGATGTGGGGGTGGAGGAGCGTCGAGAAGATTTAACGCGAAATATTTTGGTATTATAAGAGTTGTGTGTATGTGTTTGTGTGTGAGAAAAAGAGAGAGAGAGTGTGTGGTGTGTATGTGTGTGTGTGTGTGTGTGTGTGTGTGTGTGTGTGTGTGTGAGTGTATGCTAGAGTGTGTGTGTGAGAGAAAGTTTGTAGTGTGTGTGAATATGTGTACATATGTGAATGAATGTGTGTGTATATACAGCTGAGTGTGTATGTATGTGATATACGTATATACTTGTGTATGTGCATATATGTGTGTGTAATGTAGATATACATATGTATTTATACGTGTGATGTTTATCAGTCTAGGTTTGCGCATGTATATGTCATATATATGTGTGTGTGTATATATGTATGTATATGTATGTGTATATATATATATGCGTGTGTGTATGTAAGTTTGTATTTATGTATGTATATGTTGATAAATATGTTTCTATATGTATGTGTTCGTGCAGATTTATATATGCGTGTGCACGTAAGTTCGTGTATGTATGTATGTGTGAGTTTTTATAAGTGTGTATTTGAGTATATGTATATGTAAGCATGCATGTATGTATATACCTACACACGTGTGTTTATGTGTGTGTGTCTTTGTGTGTGTGTGTGTGTGTGTTGTAACAACCTCCCTAATAGTTATTGTTTTATTATTTGTTTATCTTTTTTCTTTTTCTTCTCTTCAATGTTTTATTTACTTTTTTATATATTTTTCTTCTTCTTCTTCTTCTTCTTCTTCTTCTTCGCCAGTTCCTTCAACAGACTACTGCTGCTGCTGCTGCTGCTGCTGCAGTTCTTTGCCGAAGGCGAAAACTATTTCGTGTGACAGAAGACGAAAGTTTATTCATTTAAGAGAGAAATCCCAGCCGGAATAAGGCAGCGGCGCTCTGCACCGTCATTGAAGACACTCGCGCCTCGGAGCAGCAACACCGATTGTGACACGGCTCCCCCCAACACGCCGCAATCGTTACCCATAACCATAGTAGAACAGTACCTCGAAATCACAGTACCACGGAACAACAGTACAGCCGCACTCACAACACAATACAGAAATATCATCAAAGAAAAAAATGTTTACAAAGAACAGGTAGACTAGGAGGAGCAAGGAATAGGTAACACAGATACACATATTTTTTATACATACACACCTATACAGCCATATAAATATATATACATGTGTGTGTGTGTGTGTGCTGTTGAGCATCTTGAAGAGTTTCCTGTGAAGGTTTACCAATGTTACGATGAAACTCCGTCCGTTGGAAACATTTCTTGCGAACAAATACAAACATTTCAAGAACAACAACAACAACAAGAACTATAACAATAACATCTACGACGACCACCGCACCATCATCATCATCATTTCGAACAACAACTACAACATCAACACCAACGACGACGACGACGACGACAGATGTAGGAAACAAACCAAGGAATTTAGTTCCAATCCTTTCAAACAGAAGAATTTTAAGGAACTTTTGCAATAAGAAGCCAGTAAGTCTCTTGTCTGTCTTTCTTCTGCTCTGTCTTTTTCATATGTCACCTTCTTCATAATTATTATTATTATTATTATTATTATTATTATTATTATTATTATTATTATTATATATTATCATTATTATTATTTATCAGTTAAGGTGGTGAGCCGGGAGAATCGTTAGCGGCATTTCTTCCGACTTCGCCGGGGTCGACTTTGCTTTTCATCCTTTCGGAGTTGATGAAAATAAGTACCAGTTGAGCATTGGGGTCGCTGCAATCGATTTAGCCCCTACCCCCGAAACTGCTGGCCTTGTGCCAAAATTTGAAATCATTATCCTTGTTGTTGTTGCTGTTGTTGTTGCTGTTGTTGTGTTGTTGTTGTTGTTGGTGGTGGTGGTGGTGGTGGTATTATGTTTTGACATGGACGGGCGTGTTGTCAGGCTGCTCCTAGAAGACTGAATTACTTGGGAAACATTTCGGTGGTGGGTGGGGGTTGTTATTTCACAGAGAGCCTTAGGCGGTGTAAGAATATGCCTGGTTTCCAAGATCGATGATATAACAAGAAACCCTGCCTCCGCCCAGACCGGTTCCATAATATACACCTTAACACAAGTTGTATCCTACTTTATTTAGGTGCAGAGTCAAACGCTATGAAGCGCTGGGAAAAGCCAGCTGTTATTCCGGGCGACATTAGAACTTTCTCCTTTTGTTCCATTAGCTTCGGATTTTCTGCCCCGCGAAGATGGAAAAGCGGAG
>NC_043021.1:833036-835536 GCF_006345805.1 Octopus sinensis
CCAAATATTCTAAATGTGAGACTGAATCAATCTATTTCACCACCCATCCATCCATTTATCTATCTATCTATCTATCTATCTATCTATCTATCTATCTATCTATCTATCTATCTATCTATCTGTCTGTCTAAACATACGTCATACATGCACTTTTCTATATATATCTGTGTGTGTGTGTGGTGTGTGTGTAAACTATAGCATCGGGATAGAAACGTATGTTAACCATCGGAACTTTCTGTCCGTGTTCACTAAGTTCACTGTGGTTTACTTCTTCATTGTTCACTAAAAGAGGCCGTTACCTTTCAAACACCTGTTCACTAATTCCATTCCATAGAAACGAATGGATTCTCCTTTCCTGCTTGTTTTTCTCTCCTTCATTATATTCTTCACACGGTCGACTGCTTAATATATTCTTCACGCTTGAATGGCTTCCTCCGGGCGGAACCGTTGGCGCACCAGGAAAACACTTAGCTGTTTCTCGTTTGTCTTTACTTTCAGAGTTCAAATTCTGCCGCGGTCGACTTTGCCCCCCCCCCCCCGCCATCCTTTTGCTGTTGATAAATTAAGTACCACTCAAGTACTGGGGGCAATGTAATCGACTAGTCTCCTCCCTCCAAATTTCAGGCCTTGTGTCTATATTATTATTGTTATTATTATTATTATTATTATTATTATTATTATTATTATTATTATTGTTGCTGTTGTTGTTGTTGTTGAGTGAGAGAGCAGTGCATGCCATCAAAGTGACACTGGGGTAAAATATACGATGCCCAGTATACCCATCGTGACTACCCGTCTGATAAGAGTACACCAGGCACATGCATCACAACCATACGTGCGCGACATAGTGATCTCATATCAAGATGACCTTGTAGGTGGAGCTCAGTTAGAACTTTCTTCAGCTCAAGTAGTTATCCAAACCCCAAAGAATCCCTCTCAACACATGGCTATGATGCTCCCCCACTACTTCTGCTCATGATCAGAGATGCACATATCGTCAGCCACAAAGGGACATGCTCAACTGGTTAAGGTCAAACGACTGATAAGCAAATCTGTGGTAAGGAGCAGAATACCATCACCAGGTGTGTTTCGCTATGTCTAACTTAATTACAGCACCTGATAGGATTAGGCAAACCCTTTTTAAGTCAAGTTTTGTCATATCATGGCCCTTTCGAGTGGAGGCTTCTTGAGGGAGTTGTATCCAGGTTTAGGTGGCTTATCTGGTATCGCTTGAAGAAATGTGTCGAAGAATATACCTGTGTGCATGCATGTATGTATGTAAAATATATAGCTGCCGTACCACTTCATGGTTAAGTGAGATCCCGGGTTCGACCTCTCTGCGTACCAGAATAGTATCACTCCCATCACCACCACCACTACACTACTACTACTACTACTACTAATACTAATACTAATACTACCACTACTACTACTACTACTACCACCACCATATTACTGGAATATCCCCCCTCCCTGCACCACATTACTGAATGTTTGAAGCAATTCTTGACAGATTGTCAAAACATACATTTCTGATGTTTAAAACATCAATCTATATTTATATATCGCACATACACACATGCATACATACACACACACATAAATCGGTCTGTGTGTGTATGAGTATACTCTCATACTATATATATATATATATTTATTTATATATATACTTGCAGGTGCGTATAATATTAATATATGCAGATGAGTGCGTATATGTGTTGTTGCCCACCCGTATAATATACGTTTGTATTGTGTAAATATATTTACAAATCATCGTCTTTGACATACTTGAGTATGCCATGTGTGTGTATATATATATATATATATCGTGTGTGTTTATGTCATCATATCTGCATGCGTGTATGAATTTATGTACTGTGTATTGTGTGTGTGTTGTGTCTGTCTGTGATAAGACACGATGGAAGGGCGTTCTGAAGTGTCACCCCCACCCACTTAATGCTTTCCCACTCCGTGACGCAGCAACAATAGATTCTGTTCGTCATAAAGTAGGTGAGATTGTTGTTCAGGGAACCGTTATCATAATGCGATAATGTGAAGCTATCGTCCTTGGTTCCAGCCCATCAAACATACACCAGTGCACTAAAGAAAACACACCGTATTTCTTAGAGAAGATATATTTGGCGGATAAAACTGAAGTATATCATATATCTATGCAACCATCAGCTTCTCTGTAACTCTGTCTCACTAACTAACTAACTATATATATATAATATATATATATATATATATATATATATATTATATATATATATATATATATATAATATATATATATATATATACATATATTGATTAAAAACGGTAAGATAAGAAAAGAAAGAAAGAGACCTCGATATTATGTAATAGAGGAATTTATCTGTAAATGTAATATGTGACAATTATTCGGTAGCCATGATAAAACTCCGAGTTTCGGATGCCGAGGCGGAAATTCACGCCACCATCTCTGCAGTTATCGGCTATCGGGAAAACGCTTTGGCCG
>NC_043021.1:840536-848071 GCF_006345805.1 Octopus sinensis
ACAAATTACGTTCTTTTAGGTTAGTAGTAGTAGTAGTAGTAGTAGTAGTAGTAGTAGTAGCAGCAGTAGCTGGCAGAATTGTTAGCATGCCGGTCTTTACGCTCTGAGTTCAAATTCTGCCGAGGTCGACTTTGCCTTTCATCCTTTCGGCGTCGATAAATTAAGTACCAATCAAGTACTAATTGACTTACTCCTCCACCATAATTTCAGGTCTTGCGCCTACAATAGAAAGGATTATTATTATTATTATTATTATTATTATTATTATTATTATTATTATTATTATTATTGTGTGTTTGCAGAATCGGTAGACAGTCGAAAAAAAAATGCCTGGCGGTATTTCTTGTGGCTCTTTGATGTTCTGAGTTCAAATGCCGCCAAGATCATCTTCGCCTGTCATCTTTTTGGGTCGATAAAATAAAGTACCAGCCAATTATTTGAAATCAGCGGTAGTAGTAGTAGCAGTAGTAGTAGTAGTAGTAGTAGTAGTAGTAGTAGTAGTCTACCATCAACTCAGTGAAAGTGTAAATCTCTTTTGTCCTATTCCCCTCTCCCCACCCCTTCCTCTTCCTCTTTATCTTTATTCATCTCTTTCTCTTTTCCTCTTTATTCTTCTTCTTGTTGCTTTTCTTTTTCTTTTTCTTTCTCCCGTCTTCTTCTTTCATTGCTTCAACAACTTTTATTATTTTTCTTTCATTTTCTTCCCCTTCTTTTTCCCTCCCCCCCCCCATCTTTCAACACCACACACACCATACACATGCACGCACACACACAAACGCACGCGCACACAAAGACCCGGTGTGTAAGAAAGACAAACAAGCTCATCCTGGAGATCCAAACTCGAGATAGCAACAACAACAACAACAACGTCATGCCTCTTTTACGTCGGGTTTTCTTCTCCTACCACTCCTCATATCTCTCTCTTCCTCTCCCCATCTCTCCCTCTCATATCATAACAGTGGTGGTGACGGCGGTGGTGATGGTGGAATCGGTGGTGGAATTGTTGTTGTTGTTGTTGTTGTTCTTATTGTTGTTGTTGCTGTTGTTGTTGTTGGTGGTGGTGGTGGTGGTGGTGGTGATGGTGGTGGTGGTGGTGGTGGTGGTGGTGGTGGTGATGGTGGTGGTGGTGGTGGTGGTGGTTATGGTGGTGGTAGACACAACCCACAACCACAGTAGCAACAACAACAATAACAACAACAGAAACAGCACAACGAACAAGATGACGTAAAAAGAAATCTCTGACGTTTAAACCGCAAATATTTCGATGGATGACGAAATCATTTTATTTGTATCTATGAAGAAATACTTCGGCAATCGATTTCATTTCACTTCGTTATCCTCCATTAAATGTACACACAACGAAAGATCACCACACACACACACACACACACACCTGCAACTGAAACCAGCACAATAAGTTAACAGCAAACTTATGGTGGTGCTCGTTTACAGCTTGGTAGACTGAGCCGCAAAACAGGGACCCAAATTAATGCTGCCAACAGATTACGAAGCTAAGCTTTTATCCTAGTTCCACCGTATTTTATCAACTGGGCCTTCGGTTCTTTTCTTCAATTAGACGACCCAGTTAAATGACCCAATACTGAAATCCCACGACGTCTGTTGCTTTCTCGACCCCTCAACGCCTCGTTTCTTCACCTCCTTCTGCTCAGTCACCTGATAATCAGACGCTAATTGTTTCATTTATTCTCGTCATTTTTTTCGTGTCAGATTATGTCAAGTTGGTTCGTGTTAAAAAACGGGGCTTTATTCACAGAAAGAAATATTTCCGTCTGGCTTGAGGCAAGATTAACAGCAGACATAATTGTCATGTGACCAGATCATTGTCATCGGATTGTGCAGGTCGGGTTGACGGTTAGTGACATCATGGTAATATGGCCGTGACCAGGGTACCGTGGGAAAACCTCGCTACAAACAGGGAGCGCTTGGTGTCGCTATTCCAACACAGCAGTGGCGAGTTCAAATTAGAGTCGTTACCTCGTTGTTACACTGTGTCTGAGTCACAGCTTCATTGTGCTACAGTGAATTAGTGAAACACAGTGCCACAGCGTCACCGTGCCACGACACACCATGTCCCAACCTCACTGTGACAGGACCCTCTGTGTCACTGTGCTACCCACCTCACTGCGTCACTGTACCGCAGTGTCCAAACGGCACGGTGTCTCTGTCGTTGTGCTAAAATTCTTTATGCGTGCCACAATGTCAGTTTAACACAGTTATTTGTCACTTAGTGTCACACTGTGTGCCACTGTGCCACCACTCCAAGTATCCATGTGCACCACTACATTTCATTACTGTATTACTACGACAATGTGACCCTATCTGTGTCACATTGTGCCAGGGTCATTGTGTCTCTAGATCACAACTTCAACATGACACAATCCGATGTCGTTTCTGTTCTCAATTTCAAATACAATAAAGAACAGCTAAAGGCTATAGGCTTGTCCTTTCACTGACAGCATTCCAGCACAACAACACCACCAACAACAACAATAGCAACAACAACAACAACAATAGCAACAACAACAATAGCAACAACAACAACAACAATAAAGTGTTCGTGAACCGACCACTTAAGCGCAACAATATTGCAGTGTTATAGAATATCAGATAATGACAACAACAACAGCAGCAACAACAAAAACAGCAGCAGCAGTGGATGTATATATTGCATCTGTACGTAGACATGTATGTATATGCATCTACGCATGTTTTTTGTGTATATACATGTGGCTGTTTGTTTGCCTGTTTGTTTTTACATTAGAACTAATTGGAGTATTGTCATATCTGAACATTGTTCTCTCTCCCTCTCTCTCTCTCTCTCTCTCTCTTCTATATATATATAATATATATATATATATATATATATATATAATATATATATATATATATATATATATGTGTGTTGTGTGTGTGTGTGGTTGTTGTGTGTGTGTGTGTGTGTGTGTGTGTATGGATACACATATATAGACTATACACACACACGCACATATATATGATATATGGATACATATATATGCATATATACCATATATACATACACATACAGATACACACACTCTCACATATATATATGATATATGAATATATATATATACATACATATATACACACACATACACACACTCACACACACACACATATACATGTATATATATATGCACGCACACATACACACACACACATATATATAGTGCATAGTAACTGAAGTCAGTGAAAGTATTGTGTTTGAAGTGAGGATTATTGCTGTTCTCTCTCACTCCACCACCTCCCCCTCCTCCTGCACCACCACCCCTCCTCCACCACCTCCTCCTCCTCCTCCCCCTCCAGATTATCTCCCGGTAGGAATGTTTAAGTGAGAAGATGAAAAGTGACCTGCACTTTTTTTTTATCTTCTTATTCATAGATGTGTGTGTGTGTGTGTTTGTGTATGCATTTATAAATATACATACACACGCACATGTAATGTTATATGCGTGTATATATTTCCTGTATGTGTGTGTGTGTGTGTATGCATCAGTATTTATAAGCTACTTATTATATATATAATATATATATATATATATATATATATATATATATATTCCTCTCTCCTTCTTTCCCTCTTTCCTGAGCGTCTATAACACTATACTTGTTCAACGTCCTCGCGTTGTTGTTTTTCTCTTGTGTTTTCTGTTTGGATTAACTATATACTATATAAATATTATATATATTATATATTATTATATATATATAATATATATATATATATAATATATATATAATATATATATATATCACTATCTTCTATGGGTTTTCAGCCAGAGGCTGAGGCCATGCTGGGGCACGACTTTATTGCATCCGGAGATTTTTCCAGTATTGCTTCTAGTGAAGTAGCGAGTTGGACGTTGCCGCTCTTCTTTGTGCCTCCTGCCCCGCTGTGGGTTCTTCCGGTATGGCAACACCTTGCAGGTCACTGATACTCTGCGGTCGGGCATTAAAAAGTTGAATCCCAAGCTATTACAATATTGGCTTCGTATCCTCTTCATTATAATTAAAACCACTTCACGTTAAGCTAATTCGATGTTGTCCAATTTTATTCGTGTTTTTCGAAACTCGTCACTGCCCTTGGAATTCGTTAAGATATAAAACAATAAAAGAGAGGACAACATTGCAGATGACAGATAACAATGACATAGATATAGATAACAATGACAAGAGCCACACCTCCATAAAATAGAAAAGAAGAATGCAACAAAATAGTCCGATAATGTCTGGTATTTGAAGGAACGTGCCTCTCGATTCCTTATCAAGTAGAAGATCCTTCATAGATACAAACCGTACTAGAATTATACATGAAAATTGCGGTTATGCATAGCTACGAAGAACCTCATACTGAACAGCCAACAAAAAAGTTGACTTTCTAAATGTCAGCACCATAATTATCGCTAAATGCAGCCATTTCATGAAATACCTTCTAAGCGCCGGAACATTATGTCACACGCTCATTGAATGAATCAATACTTAACTCTTTACTAAGAACATCTTAACTCATTCTATATCTCTCTTTGGTTTCAACCCATTGCGTATATTTGATAGGCTCTTCCTCATCCTTATCCTACCCCTATGACCTCTCTGCTGACCTGACAACAGTGACCTCTACTGACCTGACAACAGTGAGAAGATGAGTGAAAGAGTAATCTCTTTTAATTTTGTCTTTGCTTTCTTTTTCTTAGGTTAGTATTCTAATTATGTCTTTTTTTATATATATTTTCTAGTTTCCTCTAAAAGCAGAATCATGAGATTGAACCAAGGTGAAGTCTATCCGGACTCCTGTCGGGCAGCTACCTTCCATAAGGATTTAACTCACTGCCATTGTTACCAAGTTCCCGTTCAACGCCCTCGAATCGAACTCACGCTATATCTCACCGTAGCATTGTTTAACAACGAACTTCCTTCAAATGATTCCACATCCTCTCATATAACGCGGCAGAGAGCAACGTCTCCTGAAGCATTGCCCACAATCTCAGTCACATCAGAACCAACGAAACCAAATCGTTCAATTGTGCCTTCGACGTCTTTGACGTTTTCAGATTCAAAAACCGAAAAACAATTAACTTCATCTTCATCGACATCAACAGCGAAAACGACGACATTGATGACAACGCCGTCACCGTCAGTGCCAAATATGACGGCATCATTAACGTCAACGTCATTGGCGTCAACACAATACAAACCAACAAAAGCATTAACAAAACCAGAATCGTCAACCACGTCACCAAATTTAGCAATGGCAGCTTCTACGACGTCGACGTCAACAGATTTAACGTCGGTGACGTCAACAGTAGGAAAACAATCAACAAGAGAAACGCTATCAACACATTCAACGTCAAAATCAACAAATCAATCGATGTCATCGAAACTTTTAATAACGTCGCCGACGTCATCAAGAACAACAGCAATGAATCGATTTTTATGGTTGTCGCAATTAATGTTTCTGTTATTGATGTCCATCTCTTCGGTGGTCAGCTTCCCCACGCAACCAGCCGAGACATACGGTGATAACAATGTTAGTGTCTATGTGAAACAACCCACTCCTTTAGTGACCGTTGAGTTGTCCGTCCTTGACCAGAAACAAACCGAAACAACTGCTGAAACTAAAACTGGGGACCATATAACTCATCCCCGTTTACAAACGGACAAGGGTCAACATTTCTCGCCTGAAATATCAGTGAAACTGATCAATCTGTTGGGGAGCCCCAGTACTTCTAACCCGATCTTCGATGTCTCCGGGACTGAGTCTTCCCAGTTCGTGACGGAAAGTGGAAATGAAACGATTCTGCTGGACATGAAACCAACCTCGGCACCGACCAACCAATCCGTAAACCTCGCAGTCATTCCAGTGCTTGGTATCTTCTTTCTCATGGTAATACTTTGGATGAAATGTTCCACTTGGTTCCGTGATCAATTGAGGGATAATGATTTAGAAGATGATGGCAAAGAATATGTAATATTGAGTCCACCGGAAGAAGGTTATCGGGAAGTGGAGTTCCGGTCGGACACGTCATCAATGTATTATGATACAGTCTCCTCGTACCGTTCCATCCTTCGCCAGAAAGTGGAATATGGTGGCTTCAATAATTACGACACGGTTACTTCCATTCGTTCGATCCTGCAACAACGAACAGACGTTTGTGATGCGGCGGTTCAGGTGAAACTCCAAGGCGAACATCTAAAGACAGATCGATGGAAAAGTGTATCTGGGATATTGAACAATAGCGGTAGTAGCTCTGACCTTTTGAAAGTGCCTAAGAAAACTCACCGCCAGGTATCCTTTCAAACAAGCCAGAATGAAAGCTACGACCCACCACTTCAACAGACCTGTGATGCTAATATTCAGGTCGGTGACTCGAGTACCGAACGAATGAAAAACAAAGAGCAAGCTCGTTTACTACAGAAACCGGTTGATCCGAACCTTGGCAGCGGTGCCGAAGTCTCCAAGTGTTTTGGTAGTGGAACTCAGCTGTCGATGCAGAGCAGCAATACTTCGCTAATAGGACTCGATATCTTCGGTGTTCCTTATCCATCAACTTCCCATCAAGAGGATAATGACGCCACAAGGCAACAAGAAACGCCTGGTAGCGATGGTAGTGGTGGTGGTGAACGTGAATGGAGCGTAGGAGAGACGAGTTCCTATGGTGGGACCAGTAGTGTGACAAGCAAAGATGAACCGGCGCAATGTGAAATCATCAACCCGAAACACAGAAGAGTCCATCAATTTCAGGTTTTGAGAGTTGACAGCAGTGATGGACTCTACCGAGAACCAGTTCAAAGCAAAGACGCTGAGTTGACCAGCGAAACAACAGATGTGTCCGAGAAAGACAGTACTTTACCCACGGAGACTTCACAAGATGATTACAGCCTGGCCCAGTCTCTAACCCATCCGCATCACTACTTATGTAGAAGGTTAAAACAAGCCAAAAGACGCTGCAAAGACCCCACGGGACCGATTACCGATTCAATATCAGACTTTAAACCTCCAATATTCAGTGAAGTGAAATTTGGTCAGCCTCCGTCTGATGAAGACGAGTGTGATTACGTGGACGACATTAATCTGCCAGTAAAACATGGCACACAGCGAAACAGTGGACTTTCACAGACGTTGTTTATAGATGAAAATAACGAGAATAATTGCTGGTGTGAACAGACGATGGAATCAGGAAAGGGAGATAAACTGAATCGACTGCTAGAGGCTCATGCATCATGTGTGGCGGCGGCACCGAGAGCTTCTCCAATATCGATGCATTCGTCTGCCGCATCGAGCACATTATCGTCACATTCCTCGTGTTCTTCGTTGGAAGCCATCAAAGACGAAATCAACGAAGACGGCGGCGAGGATGGAAGAGGCTTGGCACTTGCGCAGGACGCTTCCTCTTACATTGCTCAAGGAATGTACGCCGAAGAAGAGACGCCGCTGATTATGGACCTGGCTGGCGACTCGCCGTGCCAGTCGCCCGAAATCCACGCTCTCGTCAGAC
>NC_043021.1:848171-850671 GCF_006345805.1 Octopus sinensis
GTACTGTCAATTTACTTTCGAAGACTATAGTGTGTGTGTATGTGTGTGTGTGTGTGTAATTGTAAATATGTATGTACCCTATGATAGAAAGAGAGAGAGAGAGTGAATTGCACAATACTGTCTTCAAATCAAAAATATTCTCAATGTTATGTCTGTGAAGTGGTGGTTCTGGTATAAGAGAGGCTTGGAGGGAAATTTCAGCTGGGTTCTGTTTCCGGTGACCCTCTCTTTGGTAAGGTTACATGGTTAATAATACTTCGAGGTCACTTTCCCAGTAAACTAATCTATGTTGATAGAGATTATTCAGTAAATTTCGTAGTTTCGGATAAAGTCTCTTTCGGTGCGCAAGAGAAAAGAATCAATAAGTTTGATGTCAATTCAATCAGTGATAAAGTGATTGGTTATTGGGGGGTGGAGAGAGGTTTGTCCTTTCACCGGTCAATTCATGTTTATTGGAACCACGTAACTAAAGAATTGAAATGGTGGACGTAAACCCTGATCCAGTTTAACCCCAGCATCAGGTTGCTTCATAATGAAATTCACTTTGTTTTAAAGATTGGGACCAGGTTTAGTGTCTTCTGCTATAGCCTCGGGACGACCAAAGCCTTTTGAGTGGATTTGGTAGACGGAAACTGAAAGAAGCCCGTTGTATATATGTATGTATATGTATGTGTGTGTGTGTGTATGTTTGTGGGTCTGTGTTTGTCCCCCCAACATCGCTTGACAATCGATGCTGGTTTGTTTACGTCCCCGTAACTTAGCGGTTCGACAAAAGAACCGATAGAATAAGTACTAAGCTTACAAAGAATAAGCCCAGGGGTCGATTTGCTCGACTAAAGGCGGTGCTCCATCATGGCCACAGTCAAATGACTGAAACAAGTAAAAGAGAGTTTACGGTTTGAGGACAACTCCCACCCGCCTCGGAAATCCTAATAAGAGTCACCTGAATAAGCCATTGGAAACAGGTGGGGGGGTGGCGACAGGAAGGACATCTGGCTGTAGAAAAATTGCCTCAACCAATTTCTGTTGGTCTATACAAGTATGGGAAAGAGTGTCAACACAATGAATGGTCCCTATCATACATTTCCTTCTTTTTCATGTACGCTCGCGCGCGCACACATACATTAACGCGCGCGCACACACACATGCGCACACACACACACGCGCACACACACACACGGACGACACTAATTAATGCTCGTGTCTAGATACGAACTTTCGAGTCCTAAGGAAATAGGTCATAGTGGAGTGTTGCCACTCCTGTGCTATTGTTTAACTAAAATAGTTGCGACCATGCTGGAGCAGTGCCATTGTCTAATCCCGCCTTATTAGAGGAGGGGTGCGGGAGAAGAGAGATCTACGTTCGAAGCAGGAGACGTGTAGGAAGTGAGATTAGAACAGGCAAAGCTTACTTCCGTCACTTGAAGTATTTTATCAATTCAAACTTTTCCGACAGTCATCACTGGATAAATACAATAACCATGTGGGCCACATGATCACGTGTTAGTGTGGTGTCAAGGTGAAAGTTTATTGTCGTAGCTTCATCATAAACAAGAACTGAATTTGTGATATTGTTGTTGTTCATGATGATGATGATAGTGAATTTAACTGCTCACCAGATTATATTCTACCTCTCTCTCTCTCTCTCTCTCTCTCTTTCTCTTTCTCTCTCTCTCTCTCTCTACATATATGTGTGTGTGTGTGTGTGTGGAGGCGCAATGGCCCATTGGTTAGGGCAGCGGACTCGTGGTCGTACGATCGCAGTTTCGATTCCCAGATCGGGCATTGTGAGTGTTTATTGAGCAAAAACATCTAAAGAACCACAAGGCTCCAGCACGGGGTGGTTGCGAACCCTGCTGTAGCCTTTCACCACAAATGTCCCTCTCTCTTTCTTCCAGTTTCTGTTGTACCTGTATTTCAAAGGGCCAGCCTTGTCACACACTGTATTACGTTGAATCTCTCCGAGAACTACCCTAAGGGTACACATATCTGTAGAGTGCTCAGCCACTTGCACGTTAATTTCATGAGATGTAAATTGGACAACAAATAACCAGTACTTAGAATTCCGTGTGTGTGAGCATGTGCGCACGCATGCATATATACGCAAACACACACGAACACAGACACAAACACACAGAGGCGCACGCACATACACACACACACGTCTATGTCATGTCTAGCTAAAGTGAATGATGACACTTGTTGAGGTAGAAACATGTCTACAATTGTCCTCTTGTCCTTTGTCTGCAGTTTTGCTGCCTGTTTATTCCAGAGAATTGTTCATTCTTTGAGATCATCTCCTCTTCTCATTCTGTGTCGTTCGCAAGTGTGGCGAGGCGTTTTCTGCTTTTCTCTGGAAGCGAAGAGAAATTCAATGAATTAAGAAAGCATTTGTCTTGTATGGTGTTTCATAAACATTTCTTCGTCTTTGTCGTCCAGATCCATGCAACTAACCCCTTTCAGTTATTTCTCCTTGCTGGGTTTGTGTAGATATGTACAT
>NC_043021.1:853171-873171 GCF_006345805.1 Octopus sinensis
TAAAGAGAAAATATTAGGACGATAACCAGCGCAGATCTACAATGGAAGAAGATAAACGCTGAAGAAGAATATAGAATGGGATTTAAGAATGCCTGGTTTTGTTGCGACGAAGTTCAGAGACAACGGCTGTAATAGTAGACACCATCATCACCATCACCATCATCATCATCATCATGATCGTCCCCACGGCTACAATTGTCTGAAATATGTCTAAAGCAGAGTCGGTCCATCTTTTTTTTTTTTGTTTCTGTTTCTCTTAAAAGACATGACAAACAACTAAGAGAGGCTGACATAGTTCAGCCTACACACACACACACACACACACACAGGTACTTACGTACGTACATATGTATGTATGGATGGATGGATGGATTTTCAAGAATGCCTATTTTGCTGCCAGTATAATTTCCACCTCCATCCTCCATCCTCCATCCTCCCCCTCCTCCTCCTCCTGGCCCTCTCTCTTGTGTTCAGCAGATTTTGGCAACAGAATTTAATATAACCATCACCACCACCATCACCCACACCAATTACTGCCGCAACCAAAACAATCATAACATAAGCCACCTCCCCCCCCTCCTGTGTCTGACACTGAAAGGAGAAAAAAATATTTGTTTTTGTTGTTGTCAATTATAGAAAACTTGATCACCATTTATTGAACTCTATTATATTATCGATTGATCACCGTTTATTGAATACAGTTTACCGGTGTTACATTATAATTATTATTATTTTATTATTACTATTACTATTACTATTATTATTATTATTATTTGCTGTTTTCATCACATCATCATTCCTAGTCGCGCTCATAATCATTTCACACGCACACATACATTATATATCTGTCTGTCTATCTATCTATCTATCGGTCTGTCTACTAAATATATGAAATTTGATTTAATACTAAATTGCATTTTTCTCTGTAAGTTTGGAGTTATACTCCCTATTTATTATTATATTAATATGATATATATCATTTATATGTATTTATATATATATATATATATATATAATATTATATATATATATATTTTTATATGTATATTATATATATATATATATCTATATAACATGTATATACATATATCTATGTATATGTATGTATGAGTGTGTGACTATGACATAAATATATATATATATATATAATGCATTCCTTCGGTATTGACCTAGAGAGTGTCGGTATGACGTGACGACATTATTAACCCTGTTTTTCAGTCTAGACTCTTAATCTGACACGAGGGAATTTGAGTGGTTGAATGCCGTTGTGTACTAATATCGAAGGATTGCTATGATTTATATATATGTTAGACCTACTAATTTCGCCTAACCGTTTATTCAACTTGTATCCATACACACAGAGCGAGGCGCGCTTCGCCAAAGAACTTGCTGAAGCTTTTTTCCTGCTCGACTATTTCTTTAGATTTGCTTTCAATGTCAAAAATAACGGTTCTGTTAAAACTTCTCTCTCTCCATATGTGTGTGTGTGTGTGTAGAGGTATGAGTGAGTTAGCTGCTATCTTTCGAAGTTACTTCCGTTGTATGAAATTCACTCAAAAGTGTAGTGGTGGTGGGGGGGGAGTAGAGATTATAAAGATGTTGTTGTTGTGATTGTTATATTCAGGAAACATCTGCTGAATAAACGTGGAGAAACCGCCTCCACCACCACCACCACTACCACAGCAGTCATTCTTTAAACCTAAACTCTAGGCCGACGAAGAGGGGGCGCCTCCCCTCTTAAATATCCGTCGACCTAAACTATACAAAGTCACGGTTACTGTAACCTCTAGCTTCAACACATATTCGTATTATTGTTGTTGTTGTTGTTGTTATTTTACATCCGACTCCACCCCACCCCCTTCTTTCACTTCAGTGTTATCTCTCTCTCTCTCTCTCTCTCCTCTCTCTCTCTCTCTCTCTCTCTCTCTCTCTTTTCCATATTGATTATTACACTGTCTCACAGAGTTTGAATAGTTTAACCGTAACATAACCTGTTACATCTATATATTACATACATATAATAATATATATATGTGTGTGTGTGTGTGTGTGTGTGTGTAGCACTTTCATCCATGGTGTACTCATCAGATTTCAAATGGGCTTAATTGAGAGTTGCGTTCTTGACAACTTCAGTGTCTCTTAGAAGGAACCATTTGGAATCGAACGAGTACAGTAATGTGGGGAAGCGTTAATTTTGTTAAAATACCACAAGAAAAACCAGATTATGCTTTAACTTTATTCAACTTATATATTATTCTATACAAATTCGAAACTATATATATGTATATATATATATTATATGTATATATTTATATGTCCACATACATACATACATATATATTATATATATATATATATATATATATATATATATACATATATGTATACATGCATATAATATATATATATGTGTGTGTCTATAGGTATGTATATATGCATATTAATCTTTCGGTATTGATACACAATACCATTCACGCACACAACCTTCCCTCATGACACAGATAAAAAGACATGGCTGAAAAAAGGGTGAACGACACCATCTCCTCTTACCGACACTCTGGAGACTAATATCAGAGGAGCACGGATATACACATGTGTGTGTGTGTGTGTGTGTGTGTGTAGTGAAGTGTCAGTTTTTACACCAAATCTGATCCTCGGAACTATAAATTCCCATTATCTGTAAATGTTCCGTTCTCATTCCGAAACTTTAAAAATACAAACCACTTCCGGGGCCATACATATATATGTATGTATATGTTTGTGTGTGTGTGTGTGTGTGTGTGTAATAGTTCTGGTAAAACTAACACAATAGAACTCAATTTATGGTGTGATTTCTGCATTTTTTCTGTTCTTGTTTTTCATTGGTACAAAGTTAGAAAACTTACTCACTCGCGGGCTGAGGTTTTGATGTGTTACATTAGTAACTTTCTGCAAATTATGAATAATAATAATAATAATAATAATAATAATAATAATAATAATAATAATAATGTAAACACTGGTAAAGTCTATTCTAGCGGTGACCATCAATCCTTTCGTTGCCCTTTTTTCTATCCTGCAGAGTGTGGTTGAAGGAAGGTTGACTGTTATTTCTAGCATGTCGGGTGACTCATAAAGGCTGCTTCCTCGTTGATTCGCACCTAGTATGATGTTTGAAGGTGGCGATGATGGCGATGCTGGCTTTTGAAAATTCTTCCTCCACCCCAGATTTCTATCGTCTGCAGGAATGTCAGACTTATCAAGTTACCCTCTCTTCTCATACCCGCCTTCAGTCGCGATATTTAAAACCTTCCTACACACACACACACACACACACACACACACACAACAGTCTCTCCCTGTCTGTCAGTCTGTTTCTCTCTCTCTCTTTCTCTCTGACACACACACACACCACACACACACCTATATACACATACAGTGCAAATCCCCAGTTCTCACACATCGGTACAGCATATACATAAATACATAATTGTATACACTTCAGAATATGACATACAAATGCTCACACAGTGTGAGAGGCTAATTGAGTCTCACATTATACACACAACACACAAATGATGACAAAATAAGCAGTTATACAACGGCCACGATTAAACCCTAAACGCACAGGCGTGTGTGCGTGTGTGCAATAGATGTATCGTGGCGCCAAGTGTGGCCTGGCCCTCGAAAGGTACCTGGTGGCGCCTACCCACTTAATCCTACTTAAACATCTCCCAGTCTTTCTTCCTCCCTTCTGCATCCCGCCCTTCCTCCCTCGCATCACCACTTATATAACTGCTCCACTGTTTCGTACTTTCTTGCAATTCCGCTGCCGCAGGCCACCCCGTCGGGTCTGACTCACTTCATAGACAAGAGACCACAGAGAAATCCTTTTACTTTCTCTTTGTGTGAAAAATTTGAAGGATGGGTGGGAGGGATGGGGTTTGCTCCTTTTGACTCCGTCGTGGCCGGCGGCAAGTTCCAACCGAATCCATCCAGAAGATCACATGTTTACCCAGAAGCAATATTATTTGTGCCCATCGATTTGGGATGAAGGACGCAGAGGGGTGGAAGGGGTTTATTTCAAATATCTTCGCAACACCACAAAATTATCATCTCGACAACACTTCCACCATAACACTAACGGTCACTTCTACAACACCACTACAGCATTGCTATCACCACACCACCACCATTGCTACATCAACAACAACAACAACAACTACTACTACATGCAACAATTACTATCAGACCATTGATTCTATTTACTTGGTACCACCACAATGGTACCACTACCAATACTACTATTACACCACTGGCACAAATGTCGAAAACACCCTCCCTGTCTTATGTACTACTACTACTACTACTACTACACTACCACTTGAAAATGTACTAAGCCAACCCTGATACTGAAACGTAAACCTACTTCCTTCACCACTGACAGCAGCTGCAGCCAGTAGGCATAGCAATCTAGAAGAAAGCAGTGACGGGATGAATGTCTTCATCCGTACCTTCGTTACCAACAGCAGCAGACCGTTACCATGGTGATGAAGATGAGACAAATCGTTGGGGAAAGAAAAACAAAAAACACCCCGTGAACCTGTTGCCTTGCTTGTCCTTGTTCAGTTTGGTCGTGGTGTTCAGAGAATCATCACAACCTGCTTGAATGAGGAGAAGCGGGAAGACGTCACAGCGGAGCCGAGAGAAGCAGAGGAGGGGGGGTCGGGGCACGAGGAATGCGAAAGGATAAAAAAGAGGAAGAAGCAGGTAAAAGTTATTGGGTCATTTTTTAAACTTGATACAAAGCAAATTTTGAAATCCCAGTATACAGCTGGTATCAATGTGGAAAGTAAGAAATGATCTCAACTGTCATTGAGTCTAAAAGTTATGTAGTTTGCTGCCCTTCATCCGCAAGTGTCTTTGAAGTAGATGTGCTATCGTGCGACGAAGTGCAACACACGCACGCGCACACACACACACCACACACACACACACACACACACACGCGCACACACACCACACACACACACACAAGCACACACACACACAAACGCACACACATATGGCAAATTAAAGATACAAAAAAGAAAAGACAACAAAGTCAATAGACGTCCACAGTGTATAACAGTTATATATGAGTCTGTGTGTGTGTATATATATATATATATATATATATATATATATAATATATATATATATATATATATATATATATATATATATATATAATATATATATATATTATTACTATAATATCTATATATATATATACATATAATATATTAATATATAATATATATACAGATATATACATATATATATATATATATATAAATGTATATATATAATATATATATAATATATATATATATATAATATATTATACAAAGTATATAAAGCAATAAAGATATCAATAATTTAAAAATACTTGATATACTAACTTATATGCATATTCTCGCTATAATGTATATATAATATATATATAATATATATATATATATGATATATGTATATATATATATATATATATAGATTATATATATATATATAATATATATATATATAATTATATATATATATAATATATATATATACATACATACATATCTATACATATATGTTTTTCAACTTCTACATCAGCTGACACCACCACCACAAAATAACGTGTCTCTCTTTAGGATGGGGGTGTTTTACCTCTCACCCTCCACTACTTCCCCTCCCCTCCTGTTACTACTAGTATACTATTATCTTAACAAAAATCACCCTCACCATGCCCACCCACCCCCTCAATGAAACAAGGCCACATATTGAGGATGGGTTAGAATCGATTGGATTGACACCAGTCTATGACTGGTACTTTATTTTTATTGACCACGTGATGTAAGAAAAGCGAAGTTGATACCGGCTGGATGTGATCTCAGAGAGTCTTAGGCCGAAGTAAAAAAAGTGCAAAATATTTCAATCCCCTCTCCTAGCGATACTGCCAGTCCAACCCTGCCCTTCTCGTTTGGCTCCGGTTCCACGTCAACTTCTAACACGACTTTGATATAAATTTAGTTTTACTTTGATCCTGTTTCTGCAACACAACCACCTTTCCTTATGTACTGTGGCCCCTATTTTCTATGGTGTTATCAATTTACAGTCAGAAGCCCTAGAATAGGTATTCGAATTGCTCAACCACAGCAGAATATCGGGAAACATTTGATTTGATTCCGCTACATGTGTAGCTCTCAGCTAAGGACTCGGTGCAGACGTTTACTAATAACTCTACAGAAAGCAGATTGGATTATGGAAATCTATATGGAGCTCTAAGAGTAACGGATGTCACGCGTAGCGGTTTGCTTTCAAACACGTAGTTGTAGGGTCAGTCCCACCGTGTGGGACCTTGGACAAGTGTCTTCTACTATAGCCTCGGACTGGCTAAAGCCTTGTAGCCTTGTGAATGGATTTTGTAGATGGAAACTGAAAGAAACACATCATATATATATATTATATATACACACACACACATATATGTGTATGTATGTTCGTGCCAGTATTTGACAACTGCTTGACAACCGGTGTGGCGTTTACATCCACGTAAACTAGCGGTTCGGTAAAAGAACCGATAGAATAAGTACTAGTTAAAAAAAAAAGTGCTGGGGATCAATTCGGCCCCGACCACAATTCTTCAAGGCGATGTCCCTGCAAATGGTTGAGACAAGTAAAAGATAAATGATACACACACACACACACACACACACACATACATAATAATTAGGGGGTCACAGACATAACCGCGTGGTTAAGAAGTGTGTTATTTAACCGAAGGCGTGGTCGAGTGGTTAACAAATTCATTTCTCAGCCACGTGGTTTATCAACTAACGAGAGCAATCTGTCGACCAACGGCGATTCTTGGTGCAAAAAACTCACAGCCCAATACACCGAACCTACCAGATTTACGCGTCTTAGCCAAGCGTAAAGCTAGGTGCCGCTCATCGAATTCGAAACCGCTACGACTATCCCATCTTTTGTTTAGCCAGTGGTTAAGAGTGACTTTCTCTAGTGTGTTTCTCTTTTGAAGTGTGGTTTGCTGTTATTTCTTGCAAGCGGAGTGATCACATTGTGTAATGCTCCTAATGAGAAAGAACTGCAGGGAGGGGCAGGTAGACGGTGTAGGGGTGAAGGAAGACATATAGACGTTGAGGTGACTAAAAAGTGAAACGCAGAAAGTAGCTGCGAAGTCACTTCCGGTAAGTATGGTTGCTCGGGGAAACGTCTGAGTATGGCGACCGGAAGACATCAATGAGTATGGAGACAAGGTGTTGTCTGAATAGAAAGTAAGCGAAAAAGACATAAAGGATAGAAATGGGGTAGGAGAGATATTAGAGGAGGAGGAGGAGGAAAAGGGTGGGAGAGAAAGTGAGGCGTTAGGGATAATTGGACAAGATGTAGGACAGGAAGAGCTCAGCTTGACAGAACCATATAACTAGATAGGTATTTGTAAAAGAGATGGACGAAAATATGGAAGAATGACCGATTGTATTTACTTATAGTTGGGAAATAATTTAGCAGTTTTCTTGTAAAATAGTTATTAAATTAATTCTATAGTTTTAGGTGTCTAATCCCTAAATGTAGACCTATAAGCATCTGGTAAGGAGTAGGAATACAACGGAAGAAGTTACCGCCGTTATTTTTAATATGTCTGTGATGTTAGAGCAACCACTCGAATTGGCTGAGATGTCATAACAGTTCACTTAAGTAGCAGACAGTGCTCGAAGGTCATTAAATATAACAGGAGCTTACCTTCTTGGCGAGAACCACAATATTTTATCTCAACATCGTTGTGCATTTGTTGGTTTTGTTCCTGTGTCTAACCTTCTGGTGTTACTTTAAAAGAAAAAAAAGTCCTCGTTGTTGTACTTGTTGCCACGTGATATCAACTATTTTATATCAAGGAGTCAAATTGTCCTTTCAAGCCTGCCTTGTTATTTGATAAAGTGCTTTACATAAAAAATTTGCTGGTTATTGTTTTTTAAAACCAAGTGAACAAGGGAAATAATTCCCATGGCCTAAAACTCTTCCCAGTTAATATCACGTGATATATTCAAATACTTTATCGTGTGAAATCTACCCCCTTTACCTTGACAGTTAACACGACATCACACCTCAGCTTGTTAGAATTTTGGACCGTAAGTCTATTCTGACCCCACCTCCAACTACACACACTGCTGTTTTGTTGTTAATTGGCGGGCCAACACGCGAACATTTTTTAGGGTTTCGGAGATTCTTGAGGTGGAGTTCTTAGACTGGAGACCAAATACTTGCAACTGAATGGACTATGCTTAAGACGGCTCAACGGCCTGGTGGAGGGCATCGAACCAGAAACAGATCGAATTTGCCTCCAATCCTTTCCCTGAGTGGACTCTACGGACTCACAGTGACCAGGACAGACTATGCCCACCATTGAAATAGGTCTGTTGTATTAAGGTTCTAGTAACCAGGTCTCGGCCGACCTCGCTTGGCTTTCAACACTTCTAACATGTATGAAGATACAAATATATACACACTCACGTACACACACACACAGAAGTAGTGACACAGCTATATTTAAGGAAATGGACATAGACAAACACAAATATATATATTTATGTTTGTCTATGTGCATTTCCTTAAATATAGCTGTGTCACTATATATATATGTGTGTATATATATATATACACACGCACACACACACACAAAGTGGGTAGAGGCGAGCAAAGAAGGAAGAAGCTAACATTGGTGGTGTTTGATTGGTGTAATTAGCGTTCGTGCGGTGGTTTATATGTGTGAATGTGTGTATATATAATATATATTTGTGTGTGTATATCTGCTTGTGTGTATGAGTGTATAATATTGCCTGAGGATCGAGAGTATGAAAAACAGTCCTAACTTTGAATAAATCTTTTCCCTTTTTTTTTTTCTCTCAAAGCATTGGAGACATTTTCTCGCTTAATTGTATTCTACACCAGTGTAATACTACCAGCCAGTGTGTATATGTATATATACATGTATATATATATGTATGTGCGTGTGTGCATGGGTGTGTAGTGGGTGGGAAGGGGGGCTGAAAGTTTGTTTTTCTCGTGAGATACTAAAACATTAAGTTTCATACAAGAACTGTTAAAAATGCAAGATTGGTTGTGGGGTAAGATAGGGCGTGGTTCCCTTTGGAGAATTATTTCGGTGGGTAGGAACTTATTATGTCAAGGAAGAAAAATGTCCATTTGTGTGTCGTTTCTCTCTTTAAATGTTTCCAGTCTTTAAGGGCCATTTTAAAGGAATAATGCATCTATTAATGTTGTTCTCGGTGTTCTTATTGTTTACCGTTTCCCAACTCGTCTCGGGTTATTAAAACTACGAAGATGCTGTGGCAAGGATTTCATCCAAAGATTATTGAAATAATGAATCATTTTCTGGTTTCTCAAATCCCAGTTGTTCCATGAATCCCTATCATTTTACTCGTCACATCAAACAGATTTATGAAATGTGCATACCAGTAACTTCATCTTCTAAAATAGGTTTTCTCTGAAAAATATTTTATTCTGAAAACGTTTACAAACGAAGTATCGAGGTTTCAAAAATTAAGACAGGGGGGAAATGGAGGAAGGAAACAAAGTTATTAAAACGTATTCATTTCCAAAAGAGTCACTTTTTGTTGTTAAATAAACTGGATCTGTAATGTTAGGCCGTCAAGTGGGTTACTGTGCCACTTCGATGTGTCGCAGCTTGTTTATATTGTACAGCAATATTGTCAGACTGACATGGTTAACCCAAAATACATTTGTGTAAAACTAAATAAACGTTACATGAATAAACTTCCAGCAATCCTTTAAGATATTGAATTCACTAAAATTGAATGACATTATGTGACTTTGTCGAGTCAGAGATCACAATGTCGGACTCGGGGAGAGTCGTAGGTTACAATTTATGGTTTATTAATGTCACAAGTTATGACTTATCACTAATGACGCAGGCTAAGATATATCACTTTCAGGTGTCAAATATTAAGATACTAAGAGATATTGCAGAGTCACAAATTAAGATATACTTTTTGGAAATATCAAAGATTTATATATACACCTTAGAAAGTATCTTATATGAAAACATATGACTAGGATATGTCATAAACTTATGACATGATGATATAACGGGATATATGAAGAGTCAACTATTGGGTCCGAAGCAAGAGGAAGCTGCGATAGACGACGATGATGCCGGTTGAATACTTGGCCTTATCATAAAGTAAAATATCTTGATAGTATCAGATTGGGATATAAAACTTGAGATGAAAATATAGGTTTCAAATATCGGGGGGGGGGGGGGGATCGATTACATCGATCTCAGTGCTCAACTGGTATTTATTTATCGACCCCGAGAAAATGAAAGGCAAAATCAACTTTGGTGGAATTTGAATTCAGAACTTAGGGACAGATGAAAAATCGCTAAGCATTTTGTCCGGCGAGCTAACGATTCGGTCAACAGACCGGCTGACTTGAGATGAAAATATTACTTTCGTATATGAGTGAGGATGTGTTTATGCATCTATGCTTGTGTGTGTGTGTGTGTGTGTGTGTGTGTGTGTGTGTGTGTTTATGCATCTGTACTTGTCTGTGTGTGTAGAAAGATGCCTTTCAAAACCACATCAAGCGACGTTAGGAAGATAGACAAGGTATGCGCCAATAATGGCTGAATTGTAAGTTGTGTGTGTGTGTGTGTGTGTGTGTGTGTGTGGCCCAAAAGTGAACAAAAGAAACAAAAGACAGAGACAAGAGATGAGGGAACAACAAACAGTGTGTAGTAAGTATGTGGCATGGGTGGATGGGTACCGTCAGTGTTTCCACCTTTATAAAGATAAAACGATCGAAGAGTCCGATAATTGAAAATGGAATCAAGTAAAGAAACATTATGTAAGCAGTGAGTTGAATTGTTGTAGTTAGTGATGATGATGGTGGTGGTGGTGGAGGCGTTTGCGAGTAGCTGTGGCGGCGGTGACGTAGCAGGAAATGTTTATTTTCGGAAGATGCAGAGACGGAGGGTTGAAATGTAATAAACTAAAGAATGATAAAGGCTCAGTGGAAAGCTCCAGCGGGGTCACGCTTTTCCCTACTTGGCTTCTTTGTTTCTTTATTTCCTTATTTCAGGTTATCATGTTAGCTACTGATTATTTACAACACACACACACACTACATATATATATATATGTATATATGAGAGAGAGAGAGAAAGGGTGAGGGAAGTGAGAGATTCTAGCTATACTTTGCTGACGAGGTCTAATAACGTTCAAACATGCCCAGAGTTGTGGTTCTTGTTACCAAAGTCTCCACTCCCTCCCCTACTGCATTCCTTAACTTCTATTTCCAAATGAGTTGCTGTCCTTGTTTCATTAGAATTTCTCATTAACTTCTAATTGTGCACTTTTAGTTAATTAAAATAACTGGAGCCCTTCCATTAATTAATAAGGGTCGACCTTGAAATGTGAAGGTTGCTAGAAAGGGTGGAAGGAGGAGGGGTGGCGGTGATGGGGCAGGGGAGAAATGAAGTCTCTGACAGGGTGGCCACAAGTTTTGGAAACACTGCAGCAGCAGCAGCAGCAGCAGACTTCGGTTGTTGGTGACACACAGCAGGTGGCGGGGTGGTGGTGGTGGTGACTCAAGTTTTAATGCACGAAAGCCGGGAGCCTGGCATGAAACGGATTCACACACACAAACGTGTGTGTGTGTGTCCTGTTTAAATCCTGCAGAACACAAGAGCTATTGAATATATTATACAATATATTATATATTATATGTTTATGATTATATATTTGTGACGTGTGTGTGTGTGTGTGTGTCCAGACAGTATATATACACACAGACTGTGTTTACATCTGCAGTTGTGATCCATGTGTTCAAACGGATACATCACATCCACCACCACCACCACACCACCACCAGGAAGTGAAAAATTGCTGAGTAATTTAGTCCACCTCCCCAGGGGGACACTGTCTGTCCCCTTTCCAGTAGCTCGGTCACGTGCTACATACACATACATTGCGTATATAAACACACACACACACACACATGCTTATGTTACTATAATCCCAGACTTCAGACAACCAAAGTTTTTTTTCTTCTGAAACTAAAACACCGCCCCCCCCCCTTCCTTCCATTTCTGTTCCACATTTTTTTCTTCGTTTACTTTTTTATGTTTGTTTTATTAAAGTTTAATTAAAAGATCCTGAAATTTTAAAAATCTGATCAGAATTTGTTTTAAGGTCGTCCTTGATTTACTAACAACCCAACCACGACTTTTCTACTTTTTTTTTTGTTGTAGAGATACATTTCAGACCACATTAGCTAACGAGTCTTTTCATAAAACAGCTGGATGTAATATAAGGTAGTTTGGCTGTTATTTCTAGCGTTTTGGGTGTCCACACATAGAGACTCCCTCTTTGGTTCGACCCTGCGTTTAGTTGTTAGTGTATATGTGTGTCAGTGAATGTATATTTCTTAGTGAATATGCATGTGTATATTTCTGTGTGTTTGTATGTACGTGACTGGTACTTTATTGTATTGACCTCGGAAGAGAAAAAAACAAAGGTGACCTCGTTCGGATTTGAACTCAAAACGTCAATGTCTGGAACTAAGCTTTGCAGCCGTAACGGTTTTATCAATCCTGTGCCTATGCTATGTAAAGAAGCTGTTTATTCTTGAAGATCTTGCAAATGAAAAGTCCTCCTTCCCTCCGGGGGTTTTGGTATTCTTTGCAAGAAAATACTGTGTTGAGGCCTTCATGTCTGCTTTTGTTTAAGAATAATTTACATTGTTAAAATATTTCAGAAGGAAAAGATCTATTAAACCAGAACCCACCCAAGGTCCGCCAGTGTTAGAGTGTTCTTTAAACCTTTAAATCAGTAGTTCTCAACCGTCGCTCCTGGGACCGCGTTCAACCCTCATGCATCCTTGCATCCTTCTGGTGGCCCTCAACGGTTTTCCCTCTATAAATATAATAAACTTTTCTTTAATTAATTTGTATTTTACCTTCTATTTTTTTTTTCGTGTGGCCCCCTAAAACATCCAGGTTTTGGATCTGGGCTTGGACCCTAAAACCGGTTGGGAATCGCTGCTGTAAATAATGAAAATTTAGTGTACTAGTGACATCTTTAGTACAACAAGGACTAAACATAATGTCGAGACAAACCAAAGTGACATAAGTCCGAGAGAAAGCAGCAGTTTTCTGGAGAGAGTAATTAGTTGATAATAACTACTTCCGAATACATTTCCACTGCAACATACGACAAAAGACATCATCGCAACTTTACCGATTCCTTACAGGAACTACATTTATTTTGACTATCACACTTGTAACGGTTGAGTTTTAATTAGTGCAGTTACCATTTGTAACGGGTAAGATTGTTTAGGTACACAATAATATGAAATGTCGGAGTCAGCAGTTGTGACGATATGAATTTTGTTGTAACGGCAAGTTGTAAGATGTGAAAAATGGACAATGCTTGAAGTTTTAAGGAAATATTTATTTACCGTTACGTTACAAATACCTTGCCTCGACGGGCAGGTTATGATAAATCCAAAAGCTTGCGAAGTAAAGTTTGTGTTTGTGTTCTCTGCATTGTTTAGTAGTAATTGCGGAGAGAGATAGAATGATGTTGTAAGAGAACAGAATTAGAGCTAGTGAGAGTTGTATGGTGTTGGGCGTTGTCTCACAGTTACTGACAGTAAACTTCATTTCTCCCTCGGACCAAGGTTGTAGCTGGTCAGCCAGACTTCGTTCTCACTGAGTTGTCACACTGAAGTAACTAACTCGTTGAGTCGTCACCGAAGTGACTAATTTTTGCTTGAGGTGTTCTTGCTTTTATAACTATCCAGAAGGATAGACATATTGAGAACAATATATTTAGTTGGTGGTCTTGTTATCGCTATTCTGGTTTTTGGTGAAGTAGAAGAGGTTATAAGGGTCAAGTGGCGAAGACATTATTTCGTCCTAGCTAAAGGCATCTGGAAAATGTAAAACTGCTGTCAGAGAAAAGCCATTGTTCCACCGTGAGAAAAGTTCTGTTGAACTGTTAATTTAAATTTGGCTATGGTGGATCGAATCCACTTCATGCCTACAAGATCCTACACACTTCTTGGAGTATTCGTTGAGGACACGTAACCTCACCAGTTGCCTCCCTTTCTGTGGTTTCAATTATTAATAGTGTACAGAAAAATCGTGTCAGTAGGAAACATGTTTAGGATGGGGAAGGGATATTTAAAGGATCAATATATACAATAATGTTATCAATGTAACTATAACAAGCTGCAATAGTGTAGAATATTTCGAGGGAGCAATAATGGTCCAGGGTGCAGAAGGAAGGGAACGGTATTTTGGAAAGGTTGTGGCAGATATTTTATTGAAGATAATTATTTTTATAACTACTAAGGAAAAACAAAACACCTGACCTTCTTTAGAATCAGACATTGGCGGAAGAAAGGAAAGATGTTGACCCCAAACCGGAGGCACGGTTCAGCTAACGGCTGGTTGTCTTTAGCAGAGTCTACTAAAAGCACGCAGCATTTAGCGAATGAAACTAAACTGGGTGGAGAAGAATGAAGCCTGCTAAGTGGAGTCCATCAAAAATACGTTAGGGATCAGTTGTCCCTTGTTAAGAGTTCTCGCAGTCAACATCGGTGACCAGATGAAGGACGCCATTAAAAGAGAGAGGTTGATATTTCTCTATAGTTTTTTTTACATCACCGCTGTTACATTTCTGAGGAGCATTGTACAGTTTTGTACCACCACCACCTTCACTACTACTACTACCATCACCACCACCACAGCTATTACTACTTTTACGACTAATCAACAGTGCGTGTGTGTGTGTGTGTGTGTGTTGGTCATGTGACCGTGTGAATAATTTATTGGTGAACGAACTGAAAGGAAATGAGTTCACATCTATGAGTGCCATTTCGATTTGTTTCTAGGTAGAACACCTAATTCTTTAATGGGAATATTGCACGAGATAGACCAGCGTTCTCTCCAGGTACAGATGTGTCTCTCTCATAACACTACGACACTTGCAAACACAAACTAGCATCTGCCTCTTTCTGTTCTCCACTATCATCGCCCTCCGCCGCGTCGTCGCCATCATCACCATCATTATCATCATCATTTATCGGCTATAACTTATGAATGATACAAGACAAGATGACAGACTCGCCTCATCCTCATCATCATCAGCAGCAGCAACAGCAATCATGGTACCAATCTCTATCAAGCTATTGGCAATGAATTTAGAAGCACAGCCACTGTTTCCTCCTCTCCGTGGGTCGGTTTTACGGCGGCGTATTTTCTATGACCTTAAAAACTCTTTTATAGGAATTCCATTCTAGAATCTTAATTGGTGCCTGGCTGAGCTTCCTGTTATATTAAGAACGGCACACTTACGTAAGTGTGACGATAAGAGTCGGGGTCAATACATGGCCCGATCTGAAGACAACAGAGAACCCCCTCAACAGATGGCGTTTGCTGAACGACCACCCTAGCAACGATAGGGAGTTGGCAGCAGCACAGATGGGGAATAGTTGTGAACACCGCCTGTATGCTCCCATCTAAGGCTTATCTGTGTGTGAGTGAGAGAGAAAGGGAGAGCAGGATGGATGTAGCTGTCTATTTTCAATCGCTTGGGCCTCTCTCGAAATTTTCGACTTAGCGCCACCTATTGATGCTGATTATAACGACGTCTGCGCGCGCGCACACACACACACACACTACAAAAGAGCAGCAAGGTGAGAAGCATGCAACAAGACACCAACATGTACAACTACAAGATAGACTAAATATTGATCAGACGTTAATTAGAATGCGATATTATAGAGTTGGTGGTGGTGGCGACGGCGGCGGTGGTGGTGGTGGTTGTAAGAGTTGTATGGTTTACGATGTTGTGCAAGTAGTGTATGGACTGGTGTGGTTGATGCTATAGTACCAAGATTTCCATACCTCGTTGCAGCGTTGTTCTTCAGCCAAACCGAAAGCACAATTCTTTGAACTTTGGAGACTCTTCAAAAATCGATTTTAATTCAATATTTCTCAAAGATATTTGTATCGATCTGTGAGCAGTGATAGATATTTGTATTGATCTGTGAATTCGGAGTCTAAAGAGAAAGATCGAACGATTTCTAACATAAGGGTGGGAGGGGCGTGGGGTGAAGGTTGAGTTTGCCGCAATACTTGCTTACTGTTTAATCTCCCCACCCTGAAAGGTTAAGTGTATTTGACTCCAGCGAAATTCGAACTCTGAATGCAATTAGACACCCTCGCAGACCACTGATTTCCCCAGACTCCCTTCTTCCCAAATCTATGGCCTTATTCCTTGTTTATTTTTATCTTTTATATATTATCTTCATCCAGTTTTTTTCTCTGTAAATTTCCATTTAACAATCTTCTATCAATCTGTCTGTCTGTCTAAACTATTAATGGTATGGCTACGGCTGGACCGTCTTTGATTCTTTCTGCAGTATAACAACATGAGTTAATTATGTACAAACTATTTAGAAAATTTGTTCTCCGTCCTTTAGAACCATTAGGTCGAAGTTTGAGTCTATGAGATGTTTAGATGACTCAGAGTACAAAACCAATTCCTGAACAAAGACCCCAGTGTATTACAGGGTTGACCGCTGATCTTCATTTTCATATGTGTGAAATTGAGTAAAATTAACGGAAGCATTTTGCTCAGACGCAGTCCAAGAACGAACTGCCAAACTAACAATCGCGTGCCCAATGGCCTAATTACTCGGCTACTGACCTTCACAAAATTGTCGAAAAGTTTTTGCTATTTACACTATTCCAGACTGAATTTAGAGAATGGCGAGTCCGAAGACCTTTTGAACAGGGAATTCCATCTGTGTCATAATGTTAAAGAACCCTCGGAACTCTTTCAGTGTCTGAAAAGACTGATAGGTGGAAGGGACACAGTTACCTTTAAACCGGTGACTTAAGCCAAGATACTTCCAACAGAGTGAACCCCGCTAAGGCCAGGTGATGATGTTCCACTGGGTAACAACAGTGTGGGCCTTACTAAAGATACCAAAGGACCAGTTGGTGGGGTTCGAAGTACGGCTTCATTTTGTCAACCAGCACAGTCTCCCTCTCCCCCTCCTTCCCTCTCTCTGACCGCAAAATGTTCTCTTTTTCATCAACTGACCACCACAACAGTAAAAATTCTTAATTACTGGACAACTGGCCATTGCAACAGTTCCATCGTCCCTTTTTTGTATATGTGACCAAGTAAACCTTGGTCATGTATACGTTTGCACGCGCGCGCGAGCGCACACACATTTTACTTCTCAGTCTCTCTCTCTCTCTCTTCTCTCCCTCCACCACCGCTGCCACCCCCACCCCCTGTGACCTAAACACTTATCACATTTCCTACCTGGGATCGATCTCAGAACAGTTATATTCGAGCCGTGCAACATATCAGATTACACGGAATAAGGGAATTGAAATCGTGGAATCTTTATCGGAAGTGAATATTGATGAAGTAGAGGGGGTGGGGAGTGGGTAATTGATCAGTGATGGGGAGGGGGAGTGATGAGGGGTGGTGGTGAGATTTTACACAATCATATTTTTTCTTCTTCATCGTCAACTTTTCCTTCTTTCTCTCCTTCCTCTTCTTTTCAACCTCTCATTATCCTCACTGTTGTTGTTGCTGCTGCTGCTGCTACTACTACTACTTCTGAGCAATTATCAGTTGATGAATCACTCTCTGCCCCACCCCCACCATCACCTTTGCGCTACTGCAAGGTTATTGTTGCTATAGTAACAGGATAATTAACAAACAGCAACAAACTCCACTGCCACTCCACCCCCACTCGTTCCCTGCCCACACAGATTTTATCCCAGACACCAACCTGAAAGTAAAGTCACACATTCTGCCCACGTTGCTCTCTCTCTCTCTCTCTCTCTCTCTCTCTCTCTCTCTCTCTCTCTCTCTCTCTCTCTCTCTCTCTCTCTCTCTCTCTCTCTCTCTCTCTCTCTCTCGTTTGGTTATCTTCTCTTTCTGACCTCAAACCACACTCGGAGTGTGCAACGTTATTTTGATCGTCTCTTCCATGTTTAATAATCATTTATACAAGTAATATATTGGGTAGATGAGTACATATATTCTAGTAATTGCTAATGGATCACTTTATCAACGCTGGATATTTCACCATGGAGTGTCATGGTATGACTCTCTTAGACCTATTCAAACTGTCTACGGTTGTAAAATGAAATCCCAAATTGAAGAAGTGATATGAATTGGCTCAACCGTGGTCCGAATTTCTCTCACATTCTTGATGTTCACCAGTTTAGAAAAAAAACTCAATACACCGACACAAGTACACATATATAGATGTGTGTGTGTGTGTATAACTCAACGTTACATATACATTCATACTCTACACATACAACACACATATATAAATGCATATACATATGTTTTCATTCATGTGTTTTATACAAATGTTACGCGTGCAAAAAAGAAACACGCAAACACACACATCCCAATACCTGGCCTTTAACCCCTTTAGAATTGTGTTTTTAAGGCGGTGAGCTGGCAGAATCGTTAGCACGTCGGGGATTAAATAAATACCAGTTACGCACTGGGGTCGATGCAATCGACTTAATCCCTTCCCCAAATTTGAGGCCTTATAGAAAGAATTATTATTATTATTATTATTATTATTATTATTATTATTATTATTATTCAGTGAGAGAGTAGTGCACGCCATCAAAGTGACACTGGGGTAAAATATACGAAGCCCAGTATACAAATCATGACTATCCGTCTGATAAGGGTACACCAGGCACATGCATCACAACCATATGTGCGTGACATGGTGATCTCATATCAAGATAAACAGCACATGATCTCGCAGGTGGGGCCCAGTTAGAGTTTTCTTCTGGTCGAGTAGCCCATCCCGCTCAAAAGGTCCCTGAATAAGGCTTGTTTAAGGATGTTGAAAGAACCACCCATGTTTCCAGAGGTGAATTATTCAAACCCCAAAGAATCCCTCCCTACACATGGCTATGATGCTCCCCCACTACTTCTGCTCGTGATCAGAGATGCACATATCGTCAGCCACGAATGGACATGCTCAGTTGGATAAGCTCAAACGACTGACAAGTAAATCTGTGGTATTGAGCAGAATATTTGCTGTAGCCCATCTTTTATACCAAGACAAAACAATGTACATGATAACACTTCCAATCAGTTAAGATCAGAAACCATGAGAGCCACTGGTTATTATCATTATTATTATTATTATTATTATTATTATTATTATTATATCATTATTATTATTATTATTATTATTATTATTATTGCAAGTAACAGATCCCCTCGTACATACTCTGGATGTCAAACCCCTTCGAATTGATGCTCTATGTGTGTATGGGTCTTATACTCTTCTGTATTACGGTGTTAGTTTGTATAACAAGCGCGAGAGAGCCTATTGGCCAAATATTATGGATAACATCGTAAACGTTTGTGAGTAAGTCACCGACATCGCAGCATACACTAAACAATTATCAACACCAAAAACGACAACAACAGCAAAGCAATGTTTTAGTATTTCCCGCTGCGTCATCGTCTAAAACAAAACCACGACAGAATTCAGTGTCTTTTAAAGCAGGAAATGTCTGTTCAGAAGCTGGCAGAGGAGATGTGAAATTTCTCTTCCTCCCTCCTTTTACGGAACTCCTTTTCTCCATCTTGACTCTGTGACGATTAAATCATAATAAATCAATAATTGATATTAATGATGAATGAATAATTTGCAAGAAGTGGGCTAGGTCTGTTAAGATGGTTCTCACCTTTCACTCGATTTGTTATTCCAATGACCCAGTAATTAGTCCAGTGTAAAGCTGCAACGAAAGACGTCGTAGTTCACCAGTTGCCACATAACATATGCCACTCACTGATGTGGGTTGTGAATATTAAGAGGACATCACTGACCCATGGTAAAGAAATGATCGCAGA
>NC_043021.1:878171-880671 GCF_006345805.1 Octopus sinensis
TATATGGCCGAAGCAAATAAAAGATACGTATAAAACATGACATACATATATATATATATATATATATATAGGTGTGTGTGTGTGTGTGTAACGTCAGAAAAGATTGACGTCCGGTGTGTGTTCTTTATCTGTTTACTCTATCGGTAAACACGAGTTTCTCTTCGTTTTTTGTTCCGTTTTTTCATTTCAAGTATTTTAACGAACTCTTCTCCATTCTGTTAACAATATTTTAACTTTTAAACCACAGCATCCGTTATATCTTCTTCCTCTTTCTCCCTCTCCTCTCCCTTCTTTCAAGTTCTAGTTTCTTGTTGTGTATAGAAGCGATGAGACACCCCCCCCCAGTCCGTCATGCTTGATCGCCCTTGAAACAGATGGTCAAGCGTGTCCAATGAATAAAGATTTTGGACTGAAATTCCTTTGAATTAATTCAAGGAAATGCTTGAATGGCTTGCAACTCTTAATCTGATATTTCTCTCAACTTTTGGAAAAGAAACGTATTTCTGTGTCTTGCTTTCAAAACACAAATCAGGTTTTTTGCTTTAATTTTGCATAATTAATTAATTAGTTTCTAAATTTTGAATAATTTTGAAGTGAGATTATACAAGGGAGACAACTTGCTCTTCTCCCATTTCTACGCAAGCACAATAGCAGACATACACACACACACACACACACAGAGCGCTTCTGTTGGATTCTAACCCATTATGTCTTTCCTTTATTTGCAGGAGTGAACCTGTTTATGGTAGCAGCTCATGAGTTTGGTCATGCTTTGGGTTTGTCCCACAGCAAGACCCCAGGATCACTGATGTATCCATGGTATGCCGGAAAACAGTCAAAATATTATACCCTCCCAAAAGATGATGTTGAGGGCATCCAGAAACTTTATGGTGAGACAGCTTTTCCTTTCTTTTTATATTTAATCACACACACACACACACACACACACACACACACACACATAATGGCAGTAACTATGGCTATGTGGTTAAGCAGTTTGCTTCCTCTCAATGTGGTTCTGTGTTCAATTCCCTTGTCTTCTGCATGGAATTCCTCACAGCTGCAGGTTGACCAATACTTTTAAAAGAAGAATTTGGTAGAATGTTTAATTGCAACCCAAGACTGGTCCTAGGGTTCCTGGAATTCTGTAAAAGACATTTTAACTGAGCTGAATGTCAGTAAAGTTAGGACTAACAGCTTAAACACACACACACACACACATTGTCACATACATATGCATATCCAAGCACACACTCACACATAATGACATTCACAGGTACATACATAAAAAAGTCACTTACATACACACACACTTTCATGTCTTGTTGTTAATTACATGTCAATTATTAATTGCAGGTGTTAAAAACAGTAATAACACACCTGTGATAGTTTTAGTCCCTAATCATGAAGGATCTAAAGATGATAAAGAGGAGAAAAATGAAGAAGAAGAAGATGATAATAAAGACGAAGGCTTCGTTGATGATTGCACCCACAAATTCGACGCTATTACCAGAATTAGAGGTGATGTTTACATCTTCAAAGGAAAGGTGAGTCTGAAACACCTGCTGGGGCCTCTGAAATTGGGAAATTTTTACAGGTTTTTAATAAAATTCTCTAAAAAGTAAATAAGTGCAATGTTGAGAATTGAACCAACGATCTGTCTGTTTAGATGAATACAGTACAACTCCATAATATAATGTTTAAAATAAAATAAAAAAGAATTATGTAAACATCTCTGTTAGATTTAGTGCTAGCATTTGAAGGGGGGGGGCACAGCTACCAATGTCATTGTGACACCAACAACCACTATCCTCCTCCCTCTACTACAGCTACCATCCACCACCACCACCACCACCATTTCCCTCTAAGCTACCACCTCCAACATCTCTCTTGAATCTACTTACCTTTTTCCACCAGAAATATTCTTAAAATCGGTTTGTTTTTGTTTTTGACCAGTATTTCTGGCGTTGGGAGTCTGGAGGCATGAAAGACAGTTCTCCAATACTAATAACACAGTTTTGGTACAACTACCCGGAAGATAGTGTTGATGCTGTCTTTGAACGGAAGAAAGGTTCCAAAATTATGTTCTTCAAAGGTGAGGCAAATTAACAAGTTTTTAAAATTCCCAATGAAATGTATTTTTCTGCTTCTTTTTCTTTAGAATTGAGTAAATTCCTTCTCAATTACCTGAAAATTTTTCTTATCAATGATTGTTTTTTATTACAGGTAACAAGTACTGGTTGTATGATGCCAATCATATGGAGAAAGCTTGGCCCATTGAAGGCCGACCCTTGACAGAGCTTGGTCTGCCAGCAGACCTAAAGAAGATCGATGCAGCTTTCACCTGGAGCTACAACAAACGTACTTACCTGGTCAGTGACGATATGTACTGGAAGTTTGACGAGAACGAAAATTATGTTGTCTATGACTACCCACGAGATATGAAAATTTGGCAAGGAGTCCCAACACCACTTGATGCAGCTTTCCAGTTTAATGATGG
>NC_043021.1:885671-890671 GCF_006345805.1 Octopus sinensis
GGGTCAACTTTGCCTTTCATCTTTTCAGGGTTGATAAAATAAAGAAGCAGTCAGTTTGTGGGGTTGAGGGCATCGACAAACACCCTGTCCCCCAAATTTCAGGCCATGTCCCTATTTGAGAAACAAATATTATAATTATTATTGGTGTTTCCTTTCTCAACAAGAATTGCTTCACTTATGTTGCTAATACATTTAAGAAAGCCATGAAGACCACATCACATCTGCTATCAATGTGAAGTTCCATATCAATATTATTTTTTTAATTCATTTTTATTTCTATCAAATAAATGCAGACATTTTTCAATTGCAAACCACACAGGTTCAATCCCAAATACCCCTTTATCCAAGATCCCCAACCCCAGACAATTTACTTTTAAAAATAAAACCTTTTCCTTCGTCCTCTTCCCACCCCACACATCAATATCTTATAAAATCTGTTTATTTTCAACCAATCCTCACACACAAACACCTACCCAAAAGTATATATATAAGTATGCAAATATGGTCTGTATATTACACATACATATATATACATACATACACAAACACACACATATATATATATTACATATTAAAATATGTTTAATATATTATATAGAAATATGTATATATAAGTAAAATATATGAATATATATACATATAAACATACATATATATTTATACATATCTATATATAAACAAACACATATACACACACATATACACATGTATATCAATATATGCATACATTATTCTCTTCCTCTTCTGCCGAACTGCTAAGTTTTCAGGAATGTAAAGATAAACACCAGTTGTCAAGTGGTGGGAACGTACAAACACACACACACACACACACACACGACAAGCTTCCACACAGTTTCTGTCGACCAAATTCACTCAAAAGTCATCAGTCTGCTTGTGGCTAGAGTAGAAGACGCCCACATATACTGTATATGTAAGCATATGTGCACATGCATGTGTGTTTATATATATATGTATATATATTATACCTTGAATATAAATTTATATGGATGTGTATATGTCAATTACATATGAATGTAATATATATTTATATATGACCATATATATATTCATATCTGATTGCATATATACAATGTATGTAAATTGTATGTATCTATCTATATATATATATTGTACATCTGTATATTATATATCTTTGTATACATATATAGACATTATATAGATATATATATTATGTTATATTTCTTTCGTGTGTGTGTGTGTGTCCTCCTCTATACATTTATGCATCAGTCTGTCGTGTTTCTGAATAAACTTCATCTTGGGACGAAAAAAATATTTTAAAAAAAAATATACTTAAAAAACAAAAAGAGATTAAACAGAAACATCAACCACGTGGGTCCCTGACACCTCAGTATTAGCTATGTGGTTCCTAACCCCTTAGCTATATTGTGCTGTGGTCAGGGATTGAACTCCAGACTGTTCAGCTGTAATGTATTACAAGGTAACAATATCTACAGCAAGAGCTGACCTCAAATGTTGAGGTGAACCCAGGTAACTGTATCACGTATGAAGTACAGTGTTTAAAAGATTAAAAAAAAAGACAGAAATATGTAAACCTAATTAATGACTGCAATAAAATAATGAATCATTGCTTTTAGCCTCTTTTGTTATCTTTGTGTTTGCAGAGAATTGGGAGGGGGCAGGGAGAAGTACTGACTTATGCAAATGTACAAAGGGATCCACAGAAACATAACAAAGGGACACAGGGCAGAGAGGACTCTACTAAAGGGACACAAGGCAGAGAGGACTCTACTAAAGGGACACAAGGCAGAGAGGACTCTACTAAAGGGACACAAGGCAGATAGGACTCTACTAAAGGGACACAGGGCAGATAGGACTCTACTAAAGGGACACAGGGCAGAGAGGACTCTACTAAAGGGACACAAGGCAGATAGGACTCTACTAAAGGGACACAGGGCAGAGAGGACTCTACTAAAGGGACACAAGGCAGATAGGACTCTACTAAAGGGACACAGGGCAGAGAGGACTCTACTAAAGGGACACAGGGCAGAGAGGACGCTAATAAAGGGACACAGGGCAGAGTAGATTTTACAACTGGTGGTGGTGAAACCTCAAGTCGACTTCCTCATAGTTTCCAACAAATTACACTTAGGAAAAGTTTCTTGATTTTGGATCAGGAAGCTACTTGTGCTGTGTCCCATTAATAGAGTCCTCTCTGCCCTGTGTCCCAAGATGTATAGTGAGATTGAACCTAAGATGAAATAGTTGCAAAGTGTTGTTGTTAGCCACACAGCCACATGTTTAATTTTTGACGAGTTTAACATATTCGGCAGAGACTGTCTTGATAAGACACTAACTGAGTCTATCTCATTCCAACAAGGACAAAAATAAAGTCAAAGAAAGATGATTGGAAGGAGATTATTGTTAATAATCTTTTCTTTATTGGCCAAAAGAGATTATTGTTAATAACAACATTTCAGAATAAAAACAAAATAGTTCAACATTTATGCGTTAGAAAGAATAAAGAAGTCGTTTAAGGTCTTGGTGGTTTTCTTAGAATGTGGCTTAGTGATGTTACTCCAAGAGATCTATGTCCCAGATGGACATGTTTTGAGATAATGGCATCGTGGTCAGTAAGAAGAACAGAAGCCACAAGAAAAATTTGTAAAAATGAGATCAATATCAAGAGTTATGAGAGTTTCTCATTCCTTTAAATGTTCTTTAGACAGAAAAAGTAAAAAGTGTGCATATTTCACCCTAGTACGAGATTGCACCAGCATGGCCATGTGGGTCAGGTGGACATGAACTATTGGAATTTCATTCCAGATGACCAGTTTCAATGCAATGTCTGTCAAGAAACCTGCAAGTCATGTGGAGGATTGAAGAAGAACTTGAATATTCATAACAGACGAACGGGACGTGGAGCCAATGTTGAAAAGGGACACTGCAGCCATATTTGGGATCAGCTCTTCAAATGCCTTTCAGGGCTCAGAAGTCATTTAAGATTTCACACTTGGAAAGAGTAATTATAAGTACAAGGAGAACATAGACATATATAGATATGTAAAGGTAAGATCTAAGGGTCAAGGTGTAGGAAGTTAGTCAGCTTCAAGCAGAAAATATTAAAAAAATAACTTTCAGGAACAATAGTGGTTTATTGAAACAGAAGGTTGAGAATTTTCCCCATATCGAAGGACAATAAGCTGAAAAAAGTTATTCTATAGTTCACAGTTAGCAACTGGGGTAGCTGCAGGTGCAAAACAGTATCCTAAAATTAGGAAATGGAGGAGATAAAATCCAGGCTACAAATGTTTCAGGCCAAGGACACCTTGATTACATGAAGTTTATATTGTCGGTAGGAGATCCCATGTTAACTCACGGTATTGACTAGACTATCTGATGTTATTCATCACTGGTCACAATGCACTTCACTGTCTTAGCCTTTGAATGATGCCACCCCACTGGCTAGGTGAGCAGGCCAACGTTCCCCCCAGATTGGAAGATTAGTCTGTCACAGGGTGACCCATTTACAGCTAAGTGGACTGGAGCAACATGAAATGAAGTGTATTGCTCAAGAACACAATGTGCTGCATGGTCCAGGAATTGAACCCACTGTCTAGCAATCATGTGTGTAACACTCTAAACCACTGGGCCACATGCCTTCACAAACACAAACACATATATATGTTGGTGTTAGGAATGGCATCTAGCCATAGAAACTATGCCAAATCAGACTGGAGTCTGGTGAAGCTCCCCAGCTCTGGTCAAACTGCCCAACACATGCCATCTTGGACAATGGACATTAAGTGATGATGATGTGTATGTATATATATATAATTCTGGATGTATTTATAAGAGGAAGAAAGTTTACTATAAAGAGGGAAGTGTATTTGGGGAAACCGAGAATCCATGAGGCTGGGTGGCCATTCGACAAGAGGAGAGACCAATGAAATGTTTCACAGCAACTTATTCAAAAAGAGACATTGCAATAATTTGCATTTATCTCAGGTGAAAGTCTCACAGCTGTGAAGTCTCAAAAAACAACATAGATACCGAAAGAAACTCCTGTCAGGTATATCAGGTGATGAGAACAAACATAACAGGTGGCCTAAACTAAATTTGCCCCTCTTCATACAGGTTGGTATCAGTTAGAAATATACATCTACAAACGTTTTCAATAGCACAACTTGATGTTTATATACAACAAAAACGTATGTCAAACTGCATTGATCCTATTTCGGCCCAGGAAGAGGTGGCATGGCAGCTGCCATCACTGTTTTTTAAGGGTTTTTGTAACTCAGAGAATGAAGGAAGAAAGTTACCTTCAAACTGCTGACCTGGTTCCAACACTTAACAACAGATGGAACCCCACTGAAGGCACCCAAGAACCAGGTAATGGTATTAAACTGGGGAGCAACAGAGTACCCTTGGCCAAAGGAACACAAGGACCAGTTGGTGGTGTTAAACAAGGCTTTGGCCAACATGAGAGTATGATAGAAACCCCTTACTGAAGAATTAGACCCAAAGCTATGCAGTTGGGAGAGATGATTGTCACTTGTACAACTCTCTCTCAATTCCCTCACCACACTCACAGTTCTGTGTGATCCTTTACAAACTGGCATAATTAGCAATTATTTGTTCCAAGCAAGCAAAAGAATCTAAGAAATCAGATGCAGTGAGTCCATAATCACAATATTGATGAAAGAAGGCTTTGGCAGAGAACATATCCCAGGCCCGACTGACCACATGGTTCAGTGGTTTGGCTGTCATCTGACTGTTGCTCACCAAAGTAGCAGATTTGTCATAATGCTGAAATGATCGTGGTTGGTACCATTTGGTGAAACTGAGCTCTGGAAGTGTCCAGGGAGTGTAAAGTCTTTGATCTTGGAATAACGCAGTATCAGCTGTGGCCAACTGTTCACCACGCAACATCAAAAGTGATGACAATGAACGATTATATTTCACAGCAGCTCCTCTAGGGACATCATCATTGACAGAGAGGGACCAATTGATGCCTGAAA